>NW_026556909.1:0-30073 GCF_029017545.1 Prosopis cineraria
TAAACATATCAATGTGGTTCATTCTACTTCTTGCCAGAGACAAGCTACTGTGAGTCTTTCTTGTGCTGGAAGTGTTGTTGGAGATTACAAGATCTGTGATCTATATCTTATGGAACGAGTTCTGGATGATGGAAAGTGAGTGTGTTATTTGACAGTCCTAAATCACTTAACCTCACGTATTATTTGATGAGCATAATGGACTGATGAGCAATACTTCACAGTATATGCAGCAGACCATTTTCCTATGTAGTGGTTCAGCATTGTTATTTTAGAACTGATGGTACTGTAATGAACTAAGATATTCTATAGATTTTTGAGGTAAAAATTTTTACCTTGGGAGTATCTTTAATGCGGGAAACTTGTTCTGTAACCATCATTGATGTCACGTCAGACATGTGATATGTCCATTTATATCATTTCTCTTTAACTTTCGATCAGCTCATATATCCTGCAAGTTACAGCTATATGCATCAAATGTTCAAGTTGTATTTTTCTCACTGCTGTTAATATTTCATCCAAAGTAAGATTGATTACAGCCACTTTATAATGATTTTACGTTGCTATATTCACAATGTTCAAAAGTTTACAGTCTATTATAAATTGTTCTGCAGAAAAGAGTTCTTGTAGCATTGGAAGAGGCTGGGGTTTTCACTTCAGGCGGTCTGGTCAGGGACAAGGTCTGAGAATTCAAACCTACTAAAACCTTTTTATTCCACTAGGGCTTAGCCATCTTCTTTGTATGGCATTGATGGGTATTTTGTCAGCCTTGAGTATGTGCAACTTTTATTCAATTAATTTTCCACACTAGTAGAATGTTTTGATGGATGGTAATGAAGGGGAAGGGAAAATTTCATTGAAACTTTTACTTTGCATCGGAGTTTTTAATAGTGATGGAAAGATGATGAAGGATTTGGTTTCCAAAATACTTGAAAGTCCTTTTGTCTTTATAACTTTCATGTTTCCCCCAATTTGGAGGATGTTGGAAGACGTTTTCTCCGGCAAGGGGAAGGAAATTATCATTTGACCACCCCCTTTTTCCTCCACTTCTTTCCTTCCATTTTCCTTAGATTTCTTCGCTCCCCCTCGCCTCCAAACTCCTAAATTTTCTCTCTATTTCAGTAGAAGTGTATTCATATTTGTTCTGAACTTCTGATAGTAAACATCGCATGTGATTAGAATTTGCATTAACCTTTGTTATACCACGACATCTTTTTCAGAGATGACTAAAGGACAGTGATGCTAATTTAAGGAGCATCCCTATAGAGAGATCCTGAAGGATTTAATTTGATGGTTCTTTTGGGAAAGAGTCATGATAGATGTTGGAAAGACCCAAAACAAATTCAGTATGGAGTTGTTCTTTAGAAAATAATTTGTCAGAGGAGATGGTGAGGATGACAAGGGGTTCTAATGAAGAAAAACTTTGTACCTTAGTGGTCATTTTCCCATTGTTTCTCTCCAGTGTTTTTTTTTTTTTTTTTTCCTTTCAAGATATCCTTGGGACCTGGAATTCTACACTTTGATCTTGCATGAATTCTAGTGATTGTATATTTGATGCGCTCAACAAATCAGATTGAAATTGCAGACTATGTAAATGTATAGTAATTTATGGAATTGTGATGTGTTCAACTTCTTCTGTGCAACTTGTAAAGTTCTGATATTGATAATTGTTGCTGCCTACTTTTTCTCAAGGTTGAAGTAACTTTTTGTCACGTACCTTTATACCGGCATCTGCATGCAGGTCCTCTTCTGTAGCACAGAGAATGGGCGGTCATCATTTGTTCGGCAGTTGGAACCAGATTGGCATGTTGACACAAATCCGGAAATTATCTCTCAGTTAGCTGTATGTTGTTAGAAACTTAAATTTACATTCATCTGTTATTTTGTACATACTTTGATATTTTGTGCATACTTTGATATAATACGCTTAATGTCATTTCTTTCTAGGCTGAAATTCTGTCACGCATATATATATGTATAATATTTATATATTTATATATCTCATGGTTAACAAATCATGTTGCAGAGGTTTATCAAGTACGAACTTCATGTCTGTCCTTTTAGAACCGAACGAACTGCTGCTAATGTGTTCAGTGCTTCATCCCTGGAACAGTTCTTTGGATCTATATGAAACTCAATCTACTAGAAGATGAATTGTTATTCGTGAAGTTGATTTCAGTTGTTTCCTTCTGGATCTTGGCCTCTAGCCACCATACTAGGTAGATTTTCTTCAAACTTGTGAGGGTGTTGTCCCTGGGTCTTCAGATGAATGAATACCGTGCATCCGTATCAAAGAAGAAATTTTAATCTTTTTTTTTTTTGCCCTTTATACTTGAGCTTTGTGCAATATATTGGATCAAATGATATGCCACTGTATAAAAATGGTCGTCATCCTTACTTTACAGGCTATAGAAAAGTCCCTCTTTTTTTTTTTGACAAAAGAAAAATCTATTGATCCTTATTTGTACAGCCACGAAACATAGTATTTTTCTCTTTATATTTGTAGTTGGTCATGTTTCTGGCATTAGAATTCACTCTTTCAAATCAACGATGTGATAACCTAATCAGCAATCGTGCCAGTTTGAAAGTGTTTTCTGGCTGGTGGTTCATTTGCATATATATGAAAAGTAATAGGATGAAGGTGTATTTTTGCTTCTGATGTATTTCCCGAGGAGCATTCAGCATCTTGACATTTTTGTTGGAGTAATTTTGTCTTTAAAGTTATTAAAATAAAATATTTTTGTTTTTTCTGTTAAATTTTTTTAATGATCAATGTTTGAGGTTGGTGTCGAAATTTTGACGAAAATGGTAAAAATATTTCGTTTTAATAACTTTAAAGGTAAAATTGGTTAAACAAAAATGTTAGGGTATTAAGTGCTCTTCATAAAATATATTAAGAGTAAAAATATAATTTAACTCGAAGTAATATCAAGATTAAAGAGTCATGATGTTTATAAAGGCAGAGTCATGATGCCTATAAAGGCAGGGCATTACATGAAATTTGGAAATTGACCCAAACAATGATCAGAGGGAAAAAGAGACAAAACATCCGCTTGCCAACTTTGATTGTTTCATTGTGCTGTGTTTTTCAACTACAATTCATGCATACATGCACCCACCCACCCCATAACCATTGTAAAGGAAAGAAAAATGAGCAAATATGGAATGTGTATGGATGGACCGTAAAATTATAAATTAGGCCATAAGTACTTACATTTGGGGTAGGAGATGAAGTATTGATGGATATTGCTTTTCTTTTTTATCACATGTTATTTTTAAATTTAAATATTCATTTCTATTATTATGGATGACCATTTCTTTTATTTTAGACATATGTAATTTAAGATATATTAATTTATGATCGGTCAATTTTCATGACATTGATATACCATGACTAGAAGATAATATAAGCTTTTCCCATTTTGATACATACACTACATAATATGCATGATTGATTAAGTGAATGATTTCACTTGAAAACTTAAAAATATATAACATAAATTTTTTTTATTAAATAAAATAATTACTAAAATAAATGAAGATTTAAATAATGAGAAATAAAATAACATTCTTTATTTTAAAAATGTGATTTTTAATTAATTTTTAATTTCTACTTTAGTATTATTATCAGTATTAAATATTAATCATTAATCATTGATAAAATGTGCTTAATATAATATAATATTTAGATTATCTCTCTACCTTCCTTCATTACATTCATCCATATTCAATTTCATCTACCCATTTAATCGTTATTTTGGTTCAAGGTGTGAGATTGTTAATTATGATATGAAATAAATATAATATCCATTTAATGGTTATTATTAATGAGTATTATAATTTTTTTTAAAAGAATTTAAATAATAACAGTAAATAGCTTATTTATTTTAATATGTGTGATATGTGCAATCGTGGGTTCAATATGTGCAATTGAGCATGTGAATGGAAGCATCCAAGGAATCAACAAGAGTTTGGTTACTAACTTACCTTTTCCGTTATTCTTGTAAGCAATTTTTATTAATTTTATCAATACTAATATAAAAAAATAAAATGAATAAAAGCGTGTAAAATTTCAATATGCTTCTATATAATAAATTTAAAAAGTAATACTCCCTCTGATTTTATTTGCAAGAGAGAAAAATGTATCACGCAATCTCAAAAAAATCAATTGATTATATTAATTATGTCTGAAAAAAAAAATATACTATAACACCTTTTATTAATTGTGTTAATCAAGTCTTTATTAATTATTTCTTATAACTATAAATGATAAAATTATGAGAAATAATTTATGAAATTTGTAATAGATGTTTATTGAATTAATTTTGTTTATCTTAAAAAAACTAAAAGTGATGGTTTTTTCTATCAATAAAAACGAAAGGAATATCATATTATTATTTTTTCTTCTCATAAAAGATAATTTTAAATATATTTTTTAAATATTATTTAAAAAATCATACCATAATTTATAAATAAAATTAAATGAATTTTTTAAAATATATTTATAAATGGGATGAAGAAGGTACTTTGCCTTGGTGCTGCAGGGGATAAAATAAAATCAAAACCTTTTCTTGTGTTGCGCCATCTTTCTTTTATTTTTTTTATGTGAATAAAAATATATCTTTACTTTAAAATTTATTAACAAATTTTCTTAAATTATTATATTTGATATTTCACGAAATGTCATTATTATTTATATATTTTAATAATATTTTTCCATCATTAACACTCAATTGAAGATCAATGCAACGCAAGGTAGAACTGTAAAAGCAGAAAATAGCTGCTTCTCATTCAACTTGATACTATCACCGGGAAGAACTGAAAGCATTGATACGGGGAGCTCTTACCAGGTTCCTGGGCGCCGTCTCAATATTGCTACATACACATAGCAGTATAGCGCCCTGTGCTTCTCGCACTCCTCCCTGACAATGGAGTCCATTTGCCCAATAGACTCGCGGTGTGCCACTGAAATTGCAGCTCTTCTCAGTCCTCCGTCACCTCTTCAAGTCCAGGCAATCTCTCTAGACTCTTCTTATCTTACCAAGCTTTGTCTTTCATTTTGTTATGTTTCCTGCTGAGAAAAATTAATAATTGCCGCCTTTACGATTTGTAACGAAACAGATTAATTTGGTTAAAATAACTGATCTTCTGGTGAAATTAATCGTTGAGAAGTTATAATTTGCTCGACTACAGATGTTCTTAAGTTCTTTGGATGCTGAATGTGTTTAGTTCTGTTCGTATCTTCTCCAGGAATATTATCACAAGCTTTTATCTGCGAGGAAGTGCAGTAGTATCATAGTCCAACAGGATGAAAATTTTGGAAAGGGTATTACTCTGTTTTCATTCGTCTTTTCCGCGCACACAATGCATTAGGGTGTGTATATATATATATATATCTATTCTTTGGGTCAGTGAGATCTTCTTGTTGACTATGGTGTGGTTGCTGCTAGGCATAATCTACTGCTTTCTTGATTAGTGTTGAGTTTGTGGACATGTTAGTATAATTCCCAAAGTAACATAAAGAGGAGACTGTATCAGTGATGAATTGCAAAAAATTAGTCGTTCTCTTATTAAAAAAAAAATGTCGTTCTAGAGAGCATTGGTAAGAACTTGAACTGAAAAAATCATAAGATTAAGAATAGATTATCAGTATAACTGATTTCATCTTGTCTTAATTACTGTTGAGTCTGCCATGTTTTTGTGCAAGTAATTTCAGAAACCATGGAGTTCATCACTTCCATATTTATTACATAGAAGGCCATGAATCGAATGTTCCTCAAATAGGTTCTCTGATTTCTTATGTGTCATATTGTTTCTGTTGTAATTGGTTAATTGCAGGTGTGTATGCTGCCATAGACTTCAATGACGCAGAGCTTGTTCTGAAAGATCAAATGCTAGTTGGGGTTCAACACTCTTCCAACAAGGTTTCTCACCATTTGTTCTTTGTAGCTATTCTGAAACGATTTCTTCTCTCAAGATGGCTTTCCCTCACATTCTCTTTTACATCACAGATTGATTGTTTTGTCTGTAGTTCCTGCTTTCGTTTTCTTGGTTCTATAGAACTTCAAATCAGAAGGAGGCTTTACATGCAAGAAGTAGGGGCATCTGAGAGTCATAATTGTGATATGAGTGACTCTTCAAACGCATCAAAATACAATAATGACACATATTCATCTGATGGAGAAGAAAGTTCATATAAAAAAAGGGAGGATGGCGCTGGTGAATGTAGTTTTGGTAGTCCTGAAGCTAAAGTTCATGTCCCTGAAGGAGTTGTTCAATCATTAATGAACGGCCACATGATGCTTCCTTACTCCAACAAGTTCTCCTTGCCACCAGCTGTTCCATGCCCTGGTGGATGTGGAGAGTCATTCTACTGCAGGTATGGTTGTGGTTGCTTGAAATGATAATATTTGGGCATATATGCTTTTGTTTTGCTAATTTTCTAAACAGAAAAAAATAAGACCTGGAATCTTCTGTTTATTCAATCAGAAAAAATGCTGCTTGTGGGTTGAAATTTCTGACACTGATTGCTCCTCACTTGATTACCTAAAAGAGTAAAACTAATTACAGAGACAGAGACAGAGACACATAGTAACTTGTGGGTACTTTACAGTGATCAGTCACCGCTTGCCAGTAAACCCCTATATAGTTTTCCTTTTCATTATCCAGTTTCCATTCCATTTCTAAAATTCTATTAACAGTATGAGAGAAAAACTACACAAAGTATTGCTGCTTCTGTGTCTCTCTCATGCATGAGATAAAATTTCAACCCGACCTACTACTAAGATTTGCCCAAAGAGTTACTGGACGAAGCTGCTGTGACTGCAGCTTTCCAAGTTACTGGGACTATTTTCTTTCACAAAATTCATTTCAACATAAAGTATACATTTACTGCTTCTGATGATGTTGCCAATACTTGTAGCACATCATGTGCAGAGGCTGATTGGAAATCCTGTCATTCCTTGATTTGTACTGGTGAGAAGTCTGATACAGCACGTAGGGAGGCACTTCTAAAATTCATCAAACATGCTAATGGTAAAAATATTGCATTATCAACATTTTTTCCCAATCTATATTTGTTCTGAATATATTTGTTTTCTGCCTTGCTTGTTCTAAATGAATTTATCATTTGTTCTTCCCCCTCCCAGAAACAAACGATATATTCCTCCTTGCTGCAAAGGTAAAAGTCTCATTTTACTTTTTATTTCCGCAATATGTCTCTTAGATATATCATGAAATTGGTTAATTTATTGGAAAGGCAAAACCATGGCTTAACTCATTCATTTCTTTAGTTTTATCAAAGGTTTCAGTATAAATTTTTGTGTTGTAAATGCTGATACATGAAATGCAAAACTTTCCTTTTATTTTATAATACATCTGTGCATCATGGATTTGTCAATATCATATGGACCTTGATTTCTTGAATCTGTAAGTCTTTTGCATGTCTAGTTCTAAGTTGCTTCAAGCTACTCTTGGATATGGTAATATAATTTAGGCATGCCCGTTCTCAAGATAGCTAACCTATCATTTAAGTTAATCAACTTGTTTTTATAAAATATAAAACTAAGAAATATAGCAATGCCATTGAGAAATTCTCAAGATATCCTTCTGTAGCATGTTAGATGAACTTAGTTTTTCATTTTAGTTTGCATGAATCAGCTCTATTGCATATAGTCATATATCTTACAGAAAACTCTGTTGGCTTTTATGACTAGGCTATTTCTTCCACCATTGTAAGGTACCACAAGTTAAAAGAAAGCTGTCTTTTAGAGCAAGGAAAACATGATACGTCACATCTTTCAAACCATTGTGATCTCACTTTTCTTTTGGAGTCTTGGAGACCTATAGCAATGGGACACAAGAGAAGGTAATAACTGACTAAGTTTATAAGTGCTTATAATTTTTCTATTTTCCTAGTCAATAATGGACCCACTAATATTTATCTTGATTATTTGAATTTTGTCAAATATGCAACTCTATCCATGACGTTCAAGGAGATAACCATGATTTAAAAAGGCTATTGCCTTATTTACAATCAATATGTTGTCTAAGTTATGCTTTTGTTGCAGGGGTTGTTGAAGTTGCATGCTGTTCATGGGGCTTGAGAAAATTCAAACACATTTACTCTTGACCAATTTTGTTTACTTCCTTGTCAAGTTTTCTATTTGATTAATTTTTAACCAAGCAATTTGGCTTTTTAGTTTTGTTTGTTTGTAGTTTTTCAATAAGAAAGTCCTTTCTTCTTAAGGCAAGTGTGATAGCATGCCATGTCCTTTGCTTACCTATTCTAGGAAGAAACAAGTTTTGGTTTTTTGGTTCAAGGAGGGAAAGGGTGGTTTCTAGGGAAGTTGATTGTGTGTGAAGGTAGTATTTGTCAATTCATTAAAGTTAGCAGATAGGATGAGTCATTGTCCACGTGGCATGGGTTAGTTATTATTCTGGTATGCATTATATATTGTGAACCTTTATTATGTGAAGGGTATGAAGAAAAGTACTATTTGGATGTGGAGATTCTCCTTGGCTTTAGGAAGTGTATGAATTAGATTCTTAGTCACATATTTTCTAAGAATTGCCTTTTCCTCTCACCACTCTTTCTATCTTTTCTTCCTTCCCTTCTTGTAGTTTGTCCTCACCCCTATATAAGTTTAACTTTCATTTCATCAGACCATGCTAGAAAACTCATATGCTGATATGTTAGCATTCATTGATCAAACTATGTGTGGTGATATTGAATTTATTGTAAATATTCTACCTTGATTATTAGGGATTATTGTTGATTATTAAGAGTTATTAGTATTTATTATTTTGTCTCTTAGCTTTGTGTATATATATTGGTTGTAACACATTTTTGAATCAATGAAAATAATATTTTCCCTCTCAAAATACCACATGGTATTATAGCCATTTGGGATCTGAAAATTTTGTCTAGAGTTTCTAGTAGTGTCTTGCATGGAAACCCTTGTATTGTGTCTTTGGCCATTGATGCTAGAGAGTTTCTTGACTCTCACTGCCGGCTTAAGGAGACTCACCAGCATCCGATCTGCAGAACCCAGACAGACGAAGGCTAGCGGTGGCGTGTGGGTCTCACATGTGCCTCCTGAAGTTTCTGCGCCAGTGAACGCTAGGCAGTGTGTGGACATGCGTGAACCATTTGGATGGACAAAGGCTTCTTCCTCTGGTGACGACGAGCTAGTTCTGGCGAGATCCCTGTGTTACCCAGGCTTATGGAGCATCATTCTCAAACTTCGTTGCTGTAGGTGTCTTTGTTCAGTATATGTGTTGTCTCTATGGATCCTTATAAGCCTCTGTTATGTGTAGTTAGAAGGATCTAGAGCGGTGTGTTTGGTAATTCTTAGTTTTAGGCCCTATGTTTCTTTACCTTTCAAGAGACAAAAGGTACTCCAGTCATCACATGTTGCTATAATTGTGGGATGTGAATCACTATCCTCGGTTTTTATCGCTAAAACAGGCAATTTGCTTCAGGCCCTAAAAATGTCTCGAAACAAATCCTTGTGGATTGTTGATTTTAGAGCGTCAAATCATATGACCGATTGCCATCAATTATTTTGTACCTACGTTCCATGTGTTGGGAACCTAAGTTAAAATTGCTGATGGATTTCTTGCTCCTATTACCAGGAAAGGGAGTATTCGAAGATCTAAATCTATCACTTTGGATCTTCATGTACCAAAATTAGCATGCAACCTATTCTTTGTTAGCCAATTAACCAAGTACTCTAAGTGTTGTGCTAATTTTCTTTCAACCCATTGTGTCTTTCAGTATCTATCATTAAGGAAGATGATTGGATGTGCTACAAAATGTGAGGGACTCTACTTCTTTAATGATGTTGGAGTGAGTTCCTAACAAGCCACCAGTGTGTGTAACTCTATATCAACCTCTAAAGATACGGATATTCTGTTATGACACAAGAGAATGGGTCATCCTAATTTCCATTACCTATCTCATTTGTTCCTAAACCTTGTTTCTACTAATCATGATGTCAAATGTGAGGTGTGTGAACTAGCAAAGCATCATCGAACATCATTTAGTAGAACACCCTACACACCTACAAAGCCTTTTGTTACCATCCATAGTGATTTGTGGGGACCATCCCATATCCCGAACTGCATAAAATCAAAGTGGTTTATTACCTTCATTAATAATCATACTCAAGTTTGTTGGGTATATCTCTTAAAAGATAAGTCTAACGTAGTGTCTGTGTTCATCAATTTCTTCATCATGATGGCATGATACAAACCCAGTTTAACACAACCATCTAAGTTTTGCACACCGACAATGGTACTAAATATTTTAACCAAACCTTATGTGCCTTCTTACTCAAACATGGTATTGTCCATTGCAGTTCTTATGCCCATACATCCTAACAAAATGGGATTGTAGAAAAAAAAAATAGACACATGCTAGAAGTTGCTTGAACACTACTGTTCACCCACAATGTTCCTAATTTCTATCGGGGTGATGCCATCTTAACTGCAACTTATCTCATTAATTGAATGCTCAATCGTGTTTTATCCTTTGGCACTCTTCTCTAAAAATTGCAAAGTGTTTTTTTTTTCCACCTCTCATATTGAAACTAACCTTTCTCTGTGTGTTTAGGTGCACTACCTTTGTATGTATCTACTAAAACAGTAAACTTGGACTATATGCTACAAAATGCATCTTCCGTAGTTATTCACCTACTAAAAAAGGATATAAATGTTTTGGTCATGTTTCCAAACACATGTTTGTAAGCCTTGATGTTACTTTTCATGAAGCCACATCTTTCTATTCCAATTCTTCAATTCAGGGGGAGAGTATATAGGAATCTCAGACTCGGAAACAAGAAACTAGCAACAAACAAATGCTCCTTCATTCTTGGTTTACACCAGTAGAGTCATTACCACCACAATTATCAGATCTATCACCCTCACCAGAACCTTTAATGCCACCATCTCTTGTGCCGGTTATAGAAGATAACTCAAAAGAAAGGGGAGATGTAGAGAAGCAAAAAGACAAAGACTTATTGGTTTATTCATGAAAACATAAGTCTAAGGAAAGCAAGCACCTTGTATCTGAAGCATTAAAGGAGTCTAAACCAATGGTAGCTCTTGATCCACCTCAGCAAATTACTGAATAACTGAGTGATCAATATGATCTTGATTTACCCATTGCTCTTCGTAAACAACCTTGCTCTTTTACCTTACATCCAATACAGAAGCATATGTCCTTCAAGGCTCTCTCTCTGAGTTACAGAGCATTTGTCACTAATTTGGATAAATTGGTAATTCCCAACAGCATTCAAGAGGCACTGAAAATACTAGAATGGAGAGAGGCAATCATGGAAGGAATGAAAGCTCTAAAGAAAAATGAAACATGGGAGATTGTTTTGAGGCCAAGTGGTAAGAAGCTTGTAAGCTGCAAGTGGGTCTTTACCCTTAAATACAAGGCCGATGATACTATTGACAAGTTAAAAGCTCACTTAGTAGCAATAGGGTTCACTCAAACATATGATATTGACTACAAAGAAACTTTTGCACCGGTGGCGAAGTTATACACCATCAAAGTTTTATTATCTATGGCAGCCAACTTAGAATGGCTACTTCATCAACTCGACATCAAGAATGCCTTCCTAAATGGAGAGCTAAGAGAAGAAGTATACATGATTCTATCCCCAGGATTTGACAAAGGAAGAAGTAATCAAGTGTACAGATTGAAGAAATTTTCATACGGCTTAATACAGTCTCCCAAGGCATGGTTTGACAAGTTCTCGAAAGTCCTCAAGCTAGAGGGCTACAAGTAAGGATTGTCAGACCATACAAGGTTTGTTAAAGCTGAGGAAGGTAAGAGATGCATTCTTATTGTATATGTTGTTGACATTATTCTCATAGGAGACTATCTCAAGAAAGTAACTAGAATAAAGATTGCTCTGGGAAAAGAATTCGAGGCAAAAGACCTTTGAAACTTGAAATACTTTCTTGGGATGGAAGTTGCAAGGTCGAAGAGAGGTATCTATGTATCTTAAAGGAAGTATGTACTTGATCTTCTAAAGGAAACAGGTATGTTGGGATGTAAGCCTACTAAAACCCCATTTGTGATTCCAAAGAAAAAGAAGCCTAAGAAAAAAAAGGAAGAGTTAGAAGAAAAAGAAGAAGATCCTAATGATGAGATTGAAGAAAAAGAAGATAATGAGAAAGAAGAGGCTGCTAACAAAGAAAGATATCAAAGACTTGTCGGAAAGTTGATTTATTTTTCCTATACAAGACTGGATATTGTCTTTATAGTGAGTGTGACTAGCCAACACAAGACTGAACCAAAGAAGAAGCATATGAAAGCAACTTATAGGATTTTGAGGTATTTAAAAGTTACTCCTGGTAGAGAGTTATTCTTCCAAAAACAAGAATAGGCAACCATAGAGGTTTACACAGATGCAAATTGGGGAGGAACTCATCTTGATAGGAGATCAACTTTTGCTTATTGTTCCTTTGTGTGGGGAAACTTGCTTACTTGGAAGAGTTAAAAGCATAAGGTTGTCTCCAAGAGTAGTGCTGAGTCTGAATTAAGAGCATTAGCTCATGGAATAATGGAGGAGTTGTGGCTAAAACAAGTCTTAGAAGAGATACATGTCAAGGTGGACTCACCACTAAAACTCTATTGTGACAATAAAGGAGCTATAAGCATGGCCTTAAATTCAGTTCAACATGAGAAATCTAAACATGTGGAAGTGGATAGGCATTTCATTAGAGAAAAAGTAGAAGAAGGAATCATATATTTGACTTATTTGCCTACCTATCTTCAAGTTGCGGATGTTCTAACCAAGAGGCTTTATAAGCTTGCTTTTGAAAGTTGCGTAAGTAAGTTGAACTTGATTAGCATCTATAATCCAACTTGAGGGGGAGTGTGGTAATATTGAATTTATTGTAAATATTCTACCTTGATTATTAAGGATTGTTGTTAATTATTAGAAGTTATTAGTATTTATTATTTTGTCTCTCAGCTTTGTGTATATATACCGGTTGTAACACATTTTTTGAATCAATGAAAATAATATTTTCCCTCTCAAAATACACACCATGTTAGAAAACTCATGAAGGACCTAGAATATGGAGAGTCATTCTTTTGTCCTTAGGCACTTAGTCATTGTCACTCTCATTCGTTATTTTTTCTTGTTAATGTTGTGACTTCTTCTTCTTCTTGTTTGGGGGGGAATATGATTAATTTGAACCATACAAGATGAGTCATTTTAATTTTCTTCTAGGTGGTGGGACTGCGTTGCATTGCCAGATGATATTAATTCTTCTGATGAAGTTGCATTCAGGATGCAAATAAGAGATCTGGCATTTGAGGTAGGATTCCTCAGATTGATGGTAGAAATATTTCCTTTTACTTAGATTTTATATAATAATAACTTTCTTGAGGCATATATATCTTTTTTTTGAATTTTTCTTGTGAATGTGCTTGTTAAAAACTTCGTTACTCTTATTAAGTTGCTTTGGTTATTTGGGGCAAGGCATGGAATTCACTATCTTGGCTTTTAATATTATGGTAACATTAATATTATAGTCACATAATGAAACAATTTCTTGGCATTTTTTCTTTCTAAGTTTAGGTTCTTGGCTTATCCTTATGTCATTAAAAGTTCATGGTGAGAATATAATGCTTTCCAATTATACTATGCTTTAATTATGATGTTCAATTCATAAATTCTTTGCAAAATTTAAAATACAATATTTCAAAGCCACTAAATTTCATATATTAGTATGTCTAGGCAAAAGCTTCATTTTCAACTGAGGTAATGCATTTGGAAATGATGACAATTTATGATAAAATGCTACCCCATATTAAGTTTTTAGACCAGTACTTAAGTTCTTATTACTCTGCACATAAAATTATACTAGTATGAAATTAGTTTTTGTACGTTAAAAGAGAGAACTCCTTGATTGTCTTTTATATTAACTCTAGTTGAACTTTTCATATGTGATCGAGACATCTACTTTCTTGATGATGTATTCTTTTTTGATTTCAAGTTGTTATGAAATCTTTCCATTCACTTTAGCAGCAATGCCTAGAGTGGAGTTATAATGATTGAGGCATTTGGTTATGATCCTCTGTGGATTAGACTTGTCTTTTATTGGGCCCAAAAGTCTTCCTGTGACAATAAGCTTGATGGATACTTGATCATGTTATTGCCAAATGGGGTGTGTTTATGTGGATAACCTTTGTTAAAATATGTGAATATTGTATTTATTCTTGTAATTGTTATCAATTGGTAGTTAGTAATTGAGATAGCATATATTGCTTTGTGTGTAAGAGCTCGTGTATAAATTTCCTTGTAAATCTTGAGAATAATATTAGAGAATTTTTCTCACAAAATTTGACATGGTATTAGAGCCAAAGTCCTCCAAACCCTAGTATCTTGTCTTTGATCATTTTTTCTCTTTCTTGTTATTTTCCTGTTTTGGAAAAAAAAAACTCCCTCTTGCTGCTATTCAGATCTACTGTCATAAGGACATCTAAAGTAGATAGGTGCCGAACCACCTTCTCCACTTGCCGCTGGTCGGTCAATCCCAGAAGTTTGACCACCATGCGCCACTTGAAGAAATCTGCCTAGAGTTGTGTTTTCGGCCTCTCTTTGCCTCATTTTGCCCTCTGTCGCCTCTATTCTGCTCTGAATCTTCTTCTCTCTTTGTTCCCATAATGTCGAACGTGAAGAACGCTTTTAACAATGCTGGGCCTTCCTCATTTGGCTCTTTCAGATAGCTACTATGTGTTCTAGTAGCTCATAAATTGAATGGGACTAATTTTTTGGGTTGGACTTAGTATGTTAGGACTTTTTTGAAGGGTCGTGGAAATCTCAGTTATCTTCTTGGGATGGGTCCTAAGTCAAGGAAGCCTAAGTTTGATGCTTAGAATGAAGCTGACTCAATGGTTATGTCTTAGCTGTGGCAATCTATGACTCATAAAGTAAGTCGTACATGTTTGTTCCTGTCTTATGCTAAGGTTTGGGATATGGTTCAGCAAACTTATTCAAAGGTGAAAGATGCTGTGTAGATTTATGGGATCAAGACCAGATTTCCAACACAAAGCAGGGAAGGAAATCTTTTACTAAATATTCTACTCTTATGAAAAGTTTATGGCAAGAGTTAGATCATTGTTAGTGTATTATCTCAAAGAATCCTAAGATGCTGCTACTTTTAAGCGCTTTATTAAGAAAGAGTGTATTTTTGAGTATCTTGCAAGATTGAATGTAGAGTTTGATCCCATCTACATTCAAATTCTTGGTCGGGAAGAAATACCCTTTCTCAATGAGACTGTTGCCATTGTTTTGGCAGAAGAAGGCTGCAGGGGTGTGATGATGGAATCCTAGCTGGTGGAAAATTTTGTTTTGGTCTCAAAGAATATCAGGGTTCACTTTACTAAGGATGGCAAACAAGGAGACTCATCCAAGGTCTTTAACAAAGAACCTAATGTTCTTATTGCAAGGAAGCACGGCATACTAAGGATAAGTATTAGAAGCTACATGGTAAGCCTCTGAGCATGAAGAAGGGCCAAGCTTATGTGGCCACTGATTCAACCAAGGAAAGGTCTAGTTAGGCTAATCTTAAGGGGGAGATGGGGAGACTAAGATTATTACTAGAGTTACTCGACAAAGCTTTTACCTTTGCTATAGGTACCTATTCTTTAGGGTTCTCAAATATTTCCTTTCAACTTTCATTTGTCTTATTTTCACTTACTTTTATTACCTCAAAGAAGTTACTCTTGGATTGTTGATTCAGGAGCCTCAAATCATTTGCAAGTTCCTCCAAGAACGTTATTTCTTATAATCTATGTTCTAGCACTAGGAAAATTATGTGGAGTGATGGATCCATAGCCACTGTGGCTGGTCAAGGAGATGTTAGGTTGAGTGATAACCTTGTTCTTAAAAGTGTCTAGCATGTCCCTAAACTTTGTACAAATCTAATCTCTGTGAAAAGGCGTGCTACTGACTCTGATTGCTATGTTCTCTTCTCTTCTATCTCTTGTCTCTTCTAGGAGTGGGAGACAAACCAAATGATTGGACTTGCTAAGGAAAAGGATGGTCTTTATTATTTTAATGAACCTAGTCGGTGTAGTAGAGTTCAAAGCTTGATGGCTTCTTTCGTTTGGGTCATCCTTCCTTTAATGTTTTGAAAATTATGTTTCCTTACTTATTCAAGGATTTAGTTGTTGAGTCTTTTCATTGTGATGTTTATTAGTTTGCAAAATACAAATAATCTTCATTTCATATGAGTAATAAAAGAACTTCAGTTCCCTTCAATATGATTCATAGTGATATTTAGGGTCCCTCAAATGTTCCTAATGTTACTGGGTTTCGATGGTTTGTGCCCTTTATTGATTATTGCACCCATGTAACATAAATTTATCTGCTGAAACAAAAATTTGATGCTAGCACTATTTTTCCCTCCTTTTATAACATGATTAAAACTCAATTTGGAGTTTAGATACAAAGATTCTGGTCCAACGATGCCAAAGATTTTTTCAATCAATCCTTATCCATTTTTGTTTAAAAAAAACATGGAATTTTACATAAATCATCATGTATTAATACTCCCCAACAAAATAGGGTTGCTAGGTGGAAGAATGGTCATCTTAGTGTTACAAGAGTCTTATTGTTTCAAACTAATGTGCCTAAACAATATTGGGGAGAAGCTGTTTTGACCGCCACACATATGATTAGCAGACTTCTAACTCCTGTTTTTGATTCAAAAAGTCCTATGGATGTTCTCACTTAGTTTTCCCCCCCTAATTTTAATGTATCAAATGGTCTCACACCTAGAATTTTTGGGTGTGTTGCTTTTGTTCATGTGCGTTCTCAACAAAGGATCTAACTTGATCCTAGAGCTCTTGAATGTGTGTTTATTGGGTATTTCTCTACTTAGAAAGGATACAAATGTTATCATCCTCCTTTTAGGAAGTTTTTTGTGTCAATTGATGTTACATTTTCAAAATCAAGTATAAGAAGAACTGTTTTAAAGCCATACATTTGTGTAACAATGAGGAAAATTGGGAGAGGTACCGTATGGCTAAGAAGGAAACTAAGAGAGCTGTGGGTGAAGCTCGTTCTAAAGCTTTTGAAGAATTTTATACGAACCTTGAGACGAAAGAAGGAGAGCAAATATTTATAAGATTGCCAAGAGTAGGGAAAGAAAATCAAGAGATCTAGAACAGGTAAGGTGTATTAAGGATGAAGAGGGAAGAATTTTAGTTACAGATGATGAAATTAAAAATAGATGGGAGACTTACGTTTCTAAACTTTTCAATGATGGAGAGGATTCATCTAGTAACTTGGAGGATTTAGTAACTGGTGAAGGAGAACAAAATTTGTCATTCTATCGAATAATACGTGATAAGGAGGTAAAGGAAGCTCTTAAGAAAATGACAAATGGTAGAGCCAACGGACCTGATTGTATATCTATTGAAGCGTGGAAATGTTTAGGTGAAGAAGGGGTGAGATGGTTAACTAAGTTATTTAATGTGATTTTACGGTCCAAGAAAATGCCTGATGAGTGGAGGAGAAGTACATTAATTCCTATTTATAAAAATAAAGGAGATATTCAGAATTGTACTAACTATAGAGGGATTAAACTCATGAGCCACACAATGAAATTGTGGGAGAAAGTAGTTGAGCACAGGTTGAGATTGGAAACAAGTATTTCTGAGAATCAATTTGTTTTGATGTCAGGTAGATCAACTACAGAGGCGATTTATCTACTGAGGGGATTAATGGAAAAGTATCGTTGTAAAGATAAAGATCTACACATGGTTTTTATTGATTTGGAAAAAGCTTATGACCGTATATCAAGAGAAGTGCTTTGGAAAACGTTGGAAAAAAAGGGAGTACGGATTGCTTATATTAAAGCCATACAAGATATGTATGAGGGGGTAAAAACTAGTATAAGAACGCCTAGTGGTCAAACAAAGGATTTTCCTATAAAGATTGAACTACATCAGGGATCATCTCTGAGTCCTTAAATGTTTTGACAGAACATATTCAAGAGGAAATCCCAAAATGTATGCTCTTCGCGGATGATATAATTCTTATAGCAGAGACAAGAGAAGAGGTTAATTGTAAACTTGAGTTATGGAGGAGGATATTGGAGTCGAAAGGTTTTCGTCTGAGTAGAAGTAAGACGGAATATTTATATTGTAAATTTGAAAAAGGACTATTCGACAATAATTTGAAAGTGAAATTGGGAGATCAAATTATACCTCACGTGGAAAAGTTTAGATATTTGAGAGCCATTATTCAAAATGATGGCGAAATCAGTGGAGATATTTCACATAGAAGTCAAGCTGGGTGGTTTAATTGGAGAAAAGCTAAAGGAGTTATTTGTGACCGTAAGGTGCCTAATAAATTTAAAGGAAAGTTTTATCGCACTGCTATCAGACCGGCAATGTTATATAGCAGTGAATGCTGGGCTTTAACGGAACAGCAAGAGCATAAAGTTGGAGTAGCAGAGATGAGAATGTTACGATGGATGTGTGGACATACACGTAAAGATAAAATTTGAAATGAGCACATACACGAAAAAGTGAGGGTGGCACCTATTGAGGAAAAAATGGTGGAAAATCGGTTGAGATGGTTTGGGCATGTACAAAGAAGACCAAGGGAGGCACCAGTGAGAAGAGTGGAACATATAACTTTGAGTCCAATTAAGAAAGGTAGAGGAAGGCCTAAGAGAATACTCTTGGAAGTTGTTGAACGCGATCTCTTAATTAATAATATTCCTAAAAGCTTGATAAATGATAGAGCACAATGGCGTCTTGCAATCCATGTAGCCGACCCCACCTAGTGGGATAAAGGCTTGTTGTTGTTGTTGATGTTACTTTTTCTGAATCTGACTTTTATTTCAATACTCATCTTGAAGGGGAGAGTCCTTTTAGTGATGATCGAGGTAATGATCTCCTTCTCAGTGACCTTCCTAGTTCCATCCCTAGTGCGTCTTTGGAAGCACCATTAACTCTCAAATCTACTCATCTACTACAAGTTTTCACTCGAAAAAACAAAAGAACATCTCAACCTACACAAGTTTAATCATCTGAATTGACTCTTGCTCAAACTTTTGAACTTTTGCCTGAAAATTATGAGGAAACTTTTGCCCCAATTGCAAAAATAAATACTTGCTACATTTTATTGTCCTTGGCAACTGTTCATAAGTGGGAATTACTGTAGTTTGATGTGAAGAATGCTTTCCTACATGGGGATTTAAAGGAAGAAATCTTTGTTGAGGTTCCACCTGGTTTTGATTCTCAACTTCCTCTTGGTACAGTTTGCGAGCTTAAAAAGGTTTTTTATGGGTTGAAACAATCACCAAAGGCATGGTTTGGAAGGTTTACAAAGCAATGGTTGGTATGGGGTTTAAACAAAGCAAAGGTGATCATAGTTTGTTTATTACACATTCTGCTTCAGGAGGAGTAACAATTTTACTTGTTTATGTTGGTGATATCATAGTAATAGGAAATGATTTAGAAAGATTCATTCTTTGAGAAGTCAACTAATCAAAGAGTTTCAAAGGAAGGTGATAGAGTTCTGCTCTATATTAATTACTTTCAACAGAACTTGAATGCAAGAAGGAAATAAATAAGGAAAATTCTGAGGTTTTGATATTAAGACTAAGAAACCGAATTAGTATTACAAAAGAGAAACTCACTGATTCTGGCCAAAACCCTATTCCCTATAGATGAAAATTACAACAAAAGAAATAACACAGCAATAAGAATACAGCTTCTTACTAGTGTTTGAGAGACCAGCACTCTTCTTCCTTCTGTCTATCTTACCACAACATTCTTGAGTGCTAACCAAAACAGCAACAACAAAATAAAGGAAGCAAAAAGGTGACCATCGTATCTAGACTGAATCTAAGCCACCTTACCATACATCATGACTTAACCCTTAATTTCTGGACCCTAAGGATATTAACTTTGATCCATTAGGTGTTTCTTTTCTACGCCTACCTGCCCCCTAGATCTCCTCTTGTAAGTCTGACCATATCTCAAGGTTACATCATTATCCTCCTCTAATAGTTTCACCTTGTCCTCAAGGAGGAAATCTGGAAATTGTTGGGAGATGGTGTCAGCTGTCTCCCATGAATTCTCAAACTCGGGCAAGTCTTTTCAATTCACTAAAACCTCCAACTGGCTTGTCATAAGCTTCTGAACCTTGCATATGCCTTGAGGTTGCACTTGTAACTCTACTTCTGTAGAAGGGGCTGGTGGTATTGTAAGAGTGACAATAGCCGAACAAACTGATTTTTTGAGTTGAGAAATGTGGAAAACTGGATGAATGCGAGCTGTAGGAGGGAGTTCCAGCTTGTATGCAACTTTCCCGACTTGCTCTATGACTTTAAATGGTCTATAGAAACGCGGGCTGTGCTTCTCATTGAGCCTTTTAGCTAAGGATCTCAACCTGTAGGGTCTGAGCTTGACATAAACCAAATCACCAATGTCTAGCTGCACATCCCTTCTGTGTTTGTTTGCTTGTTCCTTCATCCGAAAGTGAGGATGTCCTTTAAGATGGCAATAATGCAATTGCGGGACTGAATGTGCTCGTTGACAGCGTCAATGCCTGATGGTTCATCATTCATTTTAAAGAAAGTAGGAGGGTCTCTCCCATACACCGCTTTAAAAGGTGTCATGCTAGCGGCTCCATGATGAGAGGTGTTGTACCAATACTCTGCCCAAGGTAACCATTATGCCCATTGAATTGGTTTCTCGTTGGTGAAGCAACGCAAATAAGTTTCTAAGCCTGATTCAAAACTTCTGTTTGGCCATCAGATTCTGGGTGGTAAACAGAGATAAGACAAAGTTGAATGTCGGCTTGCTTAAATAATTCTTTTCAAAATTGACTTACAAACACCCTATCTCTATCTGATACAATGGTTTTTGGAAACCCATGTAATTTTACAATGTCATTAACAAATCTGTCAGCTATTTCTTTTGCTGTAAATGGATGTGTCAAAGCCAAGAAGTGGGCATAGTTTGTCAATCTATCAACAACAACGAGTATGACATCATACCTTTTGGATTTTGGAAGTCCAATGATGAAATCCATGCTAATATCCTCCCAAACTTATTGAGGAATTAGCAAGGGTTGCAACAGTCCGGCCAGAGTCAAAGCTTGATACTTGTTCTTTTGGCACACGTCACAATGAGAAACATATTGTTGTATATCTTTTTACATGCCCTCCCAATACACCACAGTAGAGAGCTCTTATAAGCGCGTAAATAACCCAAATGACCCCCTGTTGGTGAATCATGAAATTCCTTCATTAGTAAAGGAATTCTAGTAGACTTCTTTGGTAGCACCAATCGTCCCGTAGTGTAAACAACCCTTCACTAGGCTATACCCCTCCAAACTCCCTGGTCTAATAATGACTTGTTGCATTATAATATTCAACTTAGGGTTGACTTGCACTTCTTTCTCCTATTCTTCAAGGTCATCATGTTGCCACAGGGAAAATCCATGAACTCTAGATTTTCTTCTTCTCTTGAGAGTGCATCTGCTGCATGATTTTCCTTGCCTGGTTTGTAGACTATCTCAAACTTGAATCCCATCAGTTTGGTGACCCAGTGCCGTTGACTCTCTTCAACAATTCTCTGTTCCAGCAAATACTTCAAGGCTTGATCTGTTCGGATAGCAAATTTCTGCCCCCATAGGTAATGCCGCCATTTCTTGACTGCCATAACAATGGCCATAAGTTCCCTCTCATAAACGGAACATTGTTGAGCCCGATTAGAGAGTTTTTGACTGTAAAATGCCATTGGATGGCCATTTTGCATCAGCACTGCTCCTATTCTAGACCCAGAAGCGTCTGTTTCCAACTCAAACAGGCGGAAAAATCAGGCATGGCTAGTACTGGAAGAGAAGTCATGGCTGTCTTGAGGTTTTGGAATGCCTCTTCAACTTCTGGAGTCCATTTAAATGCATCTTATTGAGTAAATCAGTGAGAGGACTGGCTATTTTCCCATAATTCTTGACAAATCGTCTATAATATCCCATCAACCTTAGGAAACCTTTTAAGGATTTCACATTCTTAGGTTTAGGCCATTGCACCATACTCTCAATTTTGCTGGGATCTGCTTGCACTCCCTCCTTAGAAATAATATGCCCAAGATATTTAATTCCTGGTTGGGCAAAAGTACATTTCATAAGGTTGATCACTAGCTGGTTTTCTTTTAGGATAGACAAAACTACTTTCAAATGTTTCAAGTAAGTTGTTAAGTCATGGTTGTAAATAAGTATATCATCAAAAAACGCAAGCATAGATTTTCATAGATGCTCACGAAATATCTCATTCATTAAAGATTGGAAGGTGGAAGGAGCATTGGTTAAACCAAAGGGCATTACCTTGAATTCATAACGTCCCTCATGGGTTCTAAATGCTGTTTTTGGTTCATCTCCAGCCATAATTCTGATCTGATGATATTTGGATTTCAAATCCAACTTGGTGAACATGGCAGCTCTTTTTAATTTATCCAATAATTCATCAATAGCTGGTATGGGAAACTTGTCCGGCACTGTGATTTTATTCAAGGTGCTATAGTCCACGCAGAATCTCCAACTCTCAATTTTTTTTTTTGACTGACAAAATTGGGCTAGAGTAGGGACTTTCACTGGGCTGAATGATACCTGCCTTTAACATATCTTTCACCATCTTCTCAATTTCATTTTTTTGAGCATGAGGGTACCAATAAGGTCTTATGTTAAGGGGCTGCTCTTCGGGCTTGATGGCTATTGCATGATCATGAGAACGAGTTGGTGGTAACTCTTCAAAGGGTTAGCAAACTACAGAGAATTGATTTAGAAGGTTCTGAATTTCAGGTGTCAAATTTAGAGTTTCAGGTGTTGCTTCTTCAGTTCTTATCCCATTATATTCAACCATGTACCTTCTCCCTTCTTTTGAACAGATCACATTAGTGATTTAAAAGAAACCAAAGTCTTGGTTAAAGTTGGATCACCTCGTAAACATACCTTGTTACTTTTCTTACCAATCTTCATAGTCAGTTGCCCCGAATTTACCCTTACTTCTCCTAATGATTTTAACCATTCGACACCTAGAACGGCATCCATGCCATTGAGTGAAAAAGGATAGAAAGTTTGAATAATGTTCAAACCCTGTACTTGTAGCTTGAGGTCACTACAGCGTTGCCTCCCTTTAAAAATGAACCCGTCCCCGACAGCGATTGAATATACAGCAATTTCCTTTACTGGGATTTTAGCTCTATTGATTAAATCTTCAGCAATAAAGTTATGAGTAGCCCCACTATCAATTAAGATCACAATTTCAGCCTTTTCTAGTTCCCTACACACCTTCGTCGTATGATTTCCTCTAAACTCAACAATGGAGTTTAGTGATAAGTCCATCCTAGTAGTGTCGTCTTCCACCCTTTTACTATCTTCAATATCCACTGGTTCATGGTTTTCGGCCCCCTTTTTAGTCTCTAATTCCAGCAACATAACTTGCATATTTCTGTTCTTGCAGACGTGATTAGGTCTGAATTTCTCAGCACATTTGAAGCACAAGCCAAGCTCTCGCTGTCTAGCTAGTTCAACATCAGAGAGTCATTGAGTTCGTCCTCTTAGACGAGTAGACGTTGATCTAGACACATTTCTTCCCACTCTTGAGTTAGTCATCTTTGTCTCTTGCCATTTTTGGGCTCCTAAATTTGCAGGCATTACAGGAGTGCGCGTGTATTTTTTAGGCTTAGGTATATGGGTTACCCTTGTGTAGGAGGTTAGGCTGAATCATTTCTAAGCCCACTTGGAAAACGTGGGCCTATGAAGTATGTGAGTATTTGGCTTTTTCAACTATCTGATTCCTCTCATCCACCCTAATTGACATCTCCATGATCTCTAACAGTGTTGCTGCTGTCGTTAGCTTCAGCTCGGCTCGAATTTCTGGTTTCAACCCAGTTCTGAATGCTCCTACCAAACAAGCCTCCGATGCGTCACTCACCATAGCTGAGAGTCGCTCAAACTCTTTCATGTATTCACGCGCAGAGCCTTCTTGCTTCACGGCTAGCATTATCTCGTACTTATCCCCTATTTGTGATGGATGAAACCTGCACAACGGCTCCCTTTTAAACTCAGACTACATTTGGACAGGGGCTTTGGTTTCGACCCATTGATACCAGTTCAAAGCTTTTCCTTCCAAACAAATGATTGTTGCGTTCATTCGTTGTGTTTCGGCCACTGAGTTGATTCTAAAATACCACTCCACTCGAAATAGTCAACCAATGGGGTCCTCCCCATCGAAAATGGGTAACTCAAGTTTTCTATACTTCCCCCTTTGTTTTTCATTGTCTCTTATATTTCCAGTAGTTTCTTCATGGTTGGGTTGCTCTTGTTCGTGATTGTCAGCTGCATGTTTCTATTTTTTCATTAACTGATCCAATGTTCCTTGCATCTTCTGCATCATGTCTTTCATTAAGGTCATATCTTTTGACAAACCTCTATTGTCTCTTTTAGCTCTTGTACTTCTGGGTCAGCATAATGTACTCCCTCTGCCATATCTTCCACTTAATTGGTTCTTGGTCCAAGGATTGCACTGCTTTGATACCAATTGATAGAGCTCTACTCTATATTAATTACTTTCAACAGAACTTGAATGCAAGAAGGAAATAAATGAGGAAAATTCTGAGGTTTTGATATTAAGACTTAGAAACCGAATCAGTGTTACAAAAGAGAAACTCATTGATTCTAGCCAAAACCCTATTCCCTATGGATGAAAATTACAACAATAGAAATAACACAGCAATAAGAACATAGCCTCTCACTGGTGTTTGAGAGACCAGCACTCTCCTTCCTTTTGTCTATCTTACCACAACATTCTTGAGTGCTAACCAAAACAACACAACAACAAAAAAAAGGAAGCAAAAAGGTGACTATTGTATCTAGATTGAATCTAAGCCACCTTACCATACATCATGACTTAACCCTTAATTTCTGGACCCTAAGGATATTAACTTTGATCCATTAGGTATTTTTTTTTCTACACCCACCTGCCCCTTAGATCTTCTCTTGTAAGTCTGACCATATCTCAAGGTTACATCAGAAGGATTTAGGGAGGTTAAAATATTTTTTGGGCATTAAAGTTGCTGATTCTAACACGACATCTTCATTTCTCAATAGAAGTATATTGACCTTCTAGCCGAAACAGGAAAGTTGGGTTGCTAACCTATTTGAACAAAACCATCGACTTTATCAGATAGGAAAGCATCCACGTAAACAAAAGCCAGGAAAAGAGCTCGACAAACCTCCTCCTCTAAATCCTCCTGTCCATAATGAATCCTACTAGAGACTTGTGGGGAAGTTGATTTACCTTGCCCCCACTATACTTGACATTGCCTGGTAAGTATGGTGAGCTAGTTTATGCATGACTGTAAAGAATCTCATCTATAGGCAGTTTATCGAATACTTGAATGCTTGAAGGGTACTCCAGGAAAAGGCATTTTGTTCAAGAGGGGGAGAAGATTGACCATTGAAGCATACACTGATGCAGATCATGAACAGGATATGAGTGATAGAAGGTTTACATCAGGCTATTGTATGTTCCTTGGCTTAAATCTCATTACTTGAAGAAGCAAAAAACAAGATGTGGTGTCTAGATCTAATGCTGAAGCTAAGTTTAGAGCTATGGCACTTGGAATTTGTGAGTTCTTATCGAATTTGAGAATCAAATGGGAAGCGCCAATAAGGCTTTACTTCAACAACAAGTTTGCCATTAACATTGCTCATAATCCTGTATGACATGATAGGACAAAGCATGTAGAGATTGATCAACATTTCATCAAGGAAAAAGTTGGAAAGCGGTCTAATTTGTACTCTCTACATTCCTTCTGGTGAACAATTGGCAGATATACTCATAAAGTGAATATCTAATGAACATTTTTAGAAATTAGTGTCCAAGCTGGGAATGGATAATATCCATTCTTTAGCTTGAGGGGGAGTGTTAAAATATGTGAATATTGTATTTATTCTTGTAATTGTTATTAGTTAGTAGTTAGTAGCTGAGATAGCATTTATTACTGTGTGTGTAGGAACTCTTATATAAATTTCCTTGTAAACCTTGAGAATAATATCACAGAAATTTTTCCCACAAAATCTAACAACCTTTATGCATACTCTGCCTTTTTCATTTCTGACGAGTTGACTGTAACTTTTCAGTCACTCCAACTTCTAAAGAAAGCTATATTTGACAGAGAGTGTGAACCATGTATCCTTTTAATGCTAAATGATGATTTATTTGTTCATGCAAATGCCCGTGTCATTATGTATATGTATCAGAAACATATAATCTTCTTGTTGATCTTTGATCTAAGTTCTTAACTATACTCAGTATTCTCCCTGGAAATATATGGGCACATCATTGGCATGTTTGAGCAAAACAATCTGTAAGAATCCATCTTCCTGGGCTTCCCATTTTTCTTTTGTACTTTGTTATGCTCAGTTTCGTTCCGTTAATGTAAAGCTTGAAATGCTGTAATTCAGCCATCAAATGAAAATGATGGAGCCACACATGAGCATCTCACTTGGATTCATCAGATTGTGAATTAATCTGGTGTTTATTTCTGTCAGTGATTTGGTAGTAGCTTCTCCTGTGGAGGATTACTTTTTGTACATTGACAATCTAACATATCCTGAAAAGGTCAGTATCAATATCTTTTGCTTTACTATTTTATCTCAAAAAGTAAATCTGACCTTTTTCTTGGTCATTAATGGCAGGAAAAAGCTGAGGA
Source organism: Prosopis cineraria (assembly GCF_029017545.1). Taxonomy (NCBI): domain Eukaryota; kingdom Viridiplantae; phylum Streptophyta; class Magnoliopsida; order Fabales; family Fabaceae; genus Prosopis; species Prosopis cineraria. The sequence continues at coordinate 26,771 of NW_026556909.1, forward strand.
AATTACACAACCAATTCTGGATGCTCTTGGTGAAGACTATTCAATTTGTTGCCAGGGTACTTGACAATTTAGAGGGATTTGTTTCCGTATCACCTTACTGGTTTTTCAAGTGTGCAGTTCCATATGTACTATGTTAATTCATGATCCATTCTTATCATTATTTTTTCTTAGTAATGGATGACTGCTGATGGTTCTTAAAATTGATTTTAGGAACTGCTTTTTTTCCTTTGCAAAGCTGCATGAACCATTCTTGTTGTCCTAATGCCAAGGCATTCAAAAGAGAGGAGGTATGTAGGCCCAAAATTTCTAGCTTTTTTAAAGTTTCTAGAAATTTTGGACCTGATTTGTGTCAACTGTTGCCTGATGCAAATATTGATTAGATTAATTTACTTGGTCTTTAGATTTATTATATTTTTTCACTTTACGAAAAGAATATGAGATTTACTTTTTCCCATTTGATGGACTATATTGCTTGCATTTGCTCTATATATCAAATAGGAGTCTCCTGTTTGTTAATGAATTCCTTCAATGGCCGACTCTGTTGCTTTAAGAAATCATGTAACTATTTTGAGGTCAGATTAGGACCTTACAAGTTAAAAAAAAAAAAAAAAAATCGGGGAGTGTTTAAACATGGACATCGCAAGGAACAATGCAGGATCTGTTACCTCGAACATTTCTGAGAGGTTGTGGGTAAATTTTGTTTTTTCCCCCCATATGTTATGTTAAAGCTTAGCATTATGTATTGATAATATTGTCATCACATGCAATAATAGCAGTACTTTTTTTGTTTCCCAATCATTGCCTGCATTTGTATGCACTATGCAGGATAGAGATGGTCAAGCAACAATAATTGCATTGACGTCGATTCGTAAAGGAGAAGAGGTACGTTATCTGCAGGTTACAATATATAAGTATTTCTTTTAACTTGAGATTTAATACACCAAGAATGAAAAGGGACTATACATTATTGATTGTCCTAAATTCTGTGTATTTCTTTTGAATATATTAGTTTTATTAGTCTTGATCAAGTAATTGACAGTTGGAAGCAATTTCAGATAACCATCTCATATGTCGATGAGGATCTTCCATTTGAAGAGAGACAGGCATCCCTTGCAGATTATGGTTTCAGATGTAGGTGCCCAAAGTGCATTGAAGAACAACCATAGTACCGAAATTCAGTGGAACCAATCATGATCTTTGACGTCTTTTAAGACATGTGTTCTTTATACCCAGGATCTTGAGTAAAGATGAAAAGGAAATACAAGTAAAATCAGAGGAAGCATGCGTTAGTTCCAATATTCGTTTCATGCAGTATCTTGTAGCTGTTAATGTTTTCGTTTCTTTCTTTTATATTCCTATGTATAAACCAAAATTTATAAATCAGCAAGGAATATATGAACTAGCGTTGCATTTTTAACGTATCATGAAACCAATCTCCACGGGAGCCCCAACTTATAGTCAACTTAGAAACCAGTTTTTCATATAATATTTGATTCAGAAATTGGCAAAACATAATATTTTTATAATATTTGGATTGAAAAATTCTTAAACAGTTGACTCATGTCTCAAATTTTGGATTCAAGATTTTTTTTTTTAATAAATTTGTTCTCAACTATGTGTTCCTTTCGTCATGACTATTATTCACATTGCTAATTATTAATGGTAAGCAATAAACAATATAATAATTTCACTCGTGTTTTGGCCAAAAATAATAATTTCAGTTCACTAACCTAATATTTGGTTAAAAATGAAGGCTTTTTTTCTTTCATATGAATAACTTTTTATAGCAATTGGGTTGAGTAATGAGGCTTGAGAAATTCTTAAATAAGATTACTACTCAAACATTTTTAATTCTATCAAAATCAATTTACAAAAAAAATAACATTTAAATATAATTATGTTATAGCATAATAAATTATAATTAAAACAATTATATTGATAAATTTTTTTATAATTAATTATACTCAATTGAAATTCAAACAGATTTAATACCAACAAGAGTTGAGTTTTAATATAAAGGGGATAGTCCTTCATAATGTGGCAAACTAAGGGTTCAATTTTTATTAAAAGAGATACTTACATTTAATACTCAATTGCGCCTCAAATAGAATTGTTTCTGATAAGAAAATACATGTGAGTAATAAAAAAGGAGGCTTGAAATTCTTAAATAAGATTAATATGTTACTTAGAGAGTAGAGAAGGAAAGAGAAGAGAGAGGAGCAATTTTAATATTCCATCTCTTAATAGTGAAAGAGGAGGAATTTGGTCATCCTTCCAATTCTTCAAAAAATGAGAGAATGTTAATTGAAGGAGGAGAGAAGGACATTTACCTTCCATTACCAATTTAAGGGGGGAGTGTATCCAAATCCCTCCTACGAAACTAAGAATATAAATCTTACATATGAAAAAAAAAATCTTTATCTTGTTTAAACTTGAATTAGTGAGTAGTGATGTTGGCCAAGAACAAAATTTAATGAGTAGCAATGATGGATATAAAATAGTTGTTGAAAAAAAAGCTTAGGATTTATTTGGCAACTTATTTTGAGAACAGTTTTTTGTTTTTCAAAATAAAAGAATAAAAATATATATTTAATAACATATTTTTAAAAAGTATTTTAAAAGAGGGAAAACAAAATATTGTTCTCGAAATAAAAAAAATGAAAGCAATTTTCACAGTTCTAAGATTATTGTTCTAGAGAATAAGAAAGAATGAAAAAATATCTATTTTTATTATTTTTTTTATTCTCAAAATATATTTATAAAACATCAATTATTAGAACAACAGAATAAAAATAATTTCAAACAATCCCTTATTTACTATTCTTTTGTTAAACATTTTGCACTTATGCAGTAATTATGATTACTATTGTTGGATTAGTTTATTCTCTTCTTCAATGTTCTCAACACCAGTAGTATTTAATATTAATATATATTTTAATTTATAATGACATGTCAACTGCAATGGGTTGGGTCGGATCTAAAATGGGGTGAGGTCAATTGAATGAGCTTGGCCCCAATTTTTTTTTTTTTTTAAAAAAAGTGAATTCAAGGAGCAATTGAGAGGCTAGAGCCCCCAAAGATCTTCATGTAAGATTCTCGTTAGGATTTCGATCCTTCGCTCTTCAGTTGGGTTTCTCAGAGGAGCTATTGAATTTGGAGCCGCGCGCGCTCTACTCTTCAAGTTCAAGGTGATTTTCTTGATTTATTTACGCCGAGCTCTAAAAGTTTGGTTACCCAGTGATTCCCGAAAAGAAGAGATTTACCAAAAAAGAATCGAAAGGAAATGTTCAAGGCTCATTTTTT
>NW_026556910.1:0-30023 GCF_029017545.1 Prosopis cineraria
CATTATCTAGGCAAATAGTGAATGATTTAACTATATCTTCTTACCTCCTACAATATTTGACTCTAAGGTGTTTAAATTTTTGGACACTTGTATTTATGTAGTTATTTTGGATTCCTAGTTTCCATGATACTTGCATTTAGATGCCTGCATTTGGTCCAATACTTCCTGTATTTGCTACACACGCCTTATGTTTTATGACTAATAAAATCTCCACCAAACGTGGAATCTTAGACACCCATGCAAAATGCTCGATAATGAAATGTACCACTTTGAAATACTTGCAAATAGTTGCTCTCAACATAAGTTCATATTCTTAATATGACGTGCAAATAAATTTGGTGAATTTTTTGTGTGCTTGCAGTTGCAAGAGCATGTTTTTTGCAGCGTCCAATAAGTTGACCAAATCGATCAAGTGTTATTAAATTGTCTCAATGAACTCCGTATCTTTCATGTTGCAGAAAGATCTTTTGTACCATTGAAGCGAGAAAATTCCAAGGTGAATATTGTTCAATCATTACGATCTCTATGATTATATTTTATTGGGAAAATAGTATTTTTGGTACCTAAAATGTCATTCAATCTTTAATTTGGTTCTTGTAGCTAAAAATTCCTCAAAATTTACAAGTTTCTTTGGTCTCTACTGTTAAAATTGTGATTTTTCATTAAATTTTTGGATGCAACTAATTATATATCATTTTAATTCTTTGAACATGTATTATTTTTGCTAACAAGAGGTAAATAAATCAGGGAAAATGACAATTAGGTCCTAAAAATCAGTTTGATAACAATTAAGTTCTAAAATTTTTGCTGAAAGATGAGTTGCAAAGATCGATTCAAATGGCTTCTTCAATATCAGGTTATCAATTACAAATAAGGGTCTTGAGTTTATAGGTGACACCCAATGATTTGCAATTAAGATTCCTCTAGTTGTCAATTACAATTAACTGTTTGTGATGTGCTGGATTTGATTGGTGTGAACTGATGTAGAGGTTAGTATTGAGTTACGATTTCTAGAAATTAAAAAAAAAAAAAGAAAAATATTTTTTCCTGATGTGGCTACAGTCAATATCGTTAAATTAAGTAATTAATAGTTTGAATAAAAATGGCTTATTAAATATACTCATCATATTCGAAGGCTGAAGGCTTTTAGGTTGCAGTTTGATTTGTCAAAGTGTAAAGACCATAGATTATCCACTCCTCAAGTACATACACTGAGATCTTTCAACGTCAGATCAGATGCTTATGAGATTATAACACCTTGACTGGACTCTAAAGATCATTCTTTAGAATTGAAAACACTAGTATTTTAATATTCTGGCGATTCTTGATTATATGTTCAAGCACACTTGAATATATTTTAAAATGCATGTGTCTATGCTGGGTGGGTCATGTGTCACTTCCTTTCATATTTCCTTGAGTCTGATTTTCATGTCTGTGCTCCATAATGATTCACCAATTCACTGAGTAATAGCATCTAATCAAAGAACAAAGTGCACATATACATTTTTGTGCGTGTCTCTATTTGTATGCGTGTGTGCATGTGTTATCTCTTGGCCTCTAAATTGTGGTGCCCATCTCTTGTAAATGCATTAAGAAGTGCTAATTCAACAATTGAATACAAGGCTTATTGACATTTGTCAATACTGATTTCAGCAGTATATATAGGTCTTGTGATGATAATCTTTGATGGCTTTAGGTTTAGGGATATTCTACAGTATACTTTAACTCCCACAGCTATCCATTTATGGCGTCTTAATACTTTTTTGGGTAAATGTCATTGGATTATTATGAGAAAATATAAACAATTTCCCCAATAAAGTATGTACATTTAACAATTCATATATATATATATATATATGTCCTGTGTGCCCCATGGTGATCAAAGCCATTACATTGTTGATCGGACTGATTACTGTATAATACACCTCAAGTTCAATTCCAGGTTAACACTGGATAAGATATTTCACCATGTGTTCCTAGCTGTATGGCTGAAACTGTGGTTTGCTAATGCAGAATTCAAAGACTTCAAGTTACAGCAACAAATCACGATCAACACCTGCAAGGGCAAGAGACTCATCTGTTGTAGCGAATGTATTGGCAAAGTACTCATCCTCATGGGATAAGGTATAATCTTTCTTACATTCTTTCCTGCATGGTTTTTATTGTTAAAAATATTTTTTACTTTTGGGAGCCCATATATTGTTTTTCTGCCTCAATTCAGCTCCAATTGTTTTGCCCTTATCTTCCCAGGTGTATTGGTTTTCCATTGATTATCTTCTAGTTGCAAAGTCAGCAGTTGTAAGCGGCAGATTTTCAGTACCTTATTCTTCTTCTTCCATAAGTTCCTTCAAATTTGTTTTTTTAATTATGATAACGTCCTACTATTTCTGTGATAGAGTTGTGGATCATATTTTACCTCTATGATGTATGTGGAACATTGGTGTGAAGAGCAGTTCATGGGTATGACGCTGGGAGGGCAAGATTTCTCCCACAGGGAAATGGTAAGTTGTACGAAATATTTGTGTCTGATGTTTTTTTTTTCCCACGCAAGATAGGACAATCTGGTCTTTTTGTAGTATGCCTCCTTTATTTAATTTGTAGGCGTCCAGATTGGCCCCTCTGTATATATGGTTTTTGCAGGCCATAGTTAAAGGAAATCCTCACATTGATAAGCTTTAATGTTGGCTTCTACTTAAACTAAGATTTCAGTAACTACATCTTTTCTTTCTGGCCTTCGTGCACATCAGTTGCCAGATCATATTGAAATACTTGTCTCAGCCGTAACTAGAATCAATGAATCTGACAGCTTATACGGAATTCTTCAATCTCACAAGGTCAGTCTTTCTCTTCTTATTGATTTATCTCTTAACTGAGTAATGGATGGTATTCTTCACTTAATTGTATCTTGATGTTTACTTGAGTAGGATGAGAAACCCTCATCTAAAAGCTGATTAACATATTTAAATACCTCATATAACATCCCATACTACTCTATGTGAGATTAAGCATCTCATATCATCTTAATCTCCATCAATTGGCCCTCTTAGAGAGCTAACATCCCAGTGGCTGCAATTTGTGACACTTTACTTGTTATAACACTTAACTTTCCAAGGCAGTCCTTTCCACTGCTTGGGACCCTCTGAAGGCAGCCATTTCCAAGGCTGATAGGATCGAAGATAGGGAGAGAAAATAAGGACAATAAATATCGATTAATATATGAAATTAGAATCTAACTTCATAATATTAATAAGAAAACATAGAATTGATGGAAGAAAATAGAAGGAATAAATCTGTTAAGATGATATCGAACAAGAATCGTTTATACTCTTCTCAATAGCCACGCTTAAGAGAATTTCCAAAGGCCTAAAAGTATCAAAAGTTTGTTTTATTATATGTCTGCTTCTAAATTGCTAAGTATATTTGTAATGCCAAATACAATTTAAAATAGTGAATAAAATCTAGATACCTAGATAATTAAATAAAATCTAAAGAACTAAATATCTAAATAAAACCTAAATGAATAGATATTTGAATAAAATCTCTAAATCTCTAAAAAAATATTCAAAATTTAAAATAACGATAATTAAATAAAACTCAATTCAATGGACTCTTAACAAAGACTGTGGAAAGCCAGGCTCTGATAGTAATTGATAGGCATTTGGGATGGGGAATCCTCCTGCAAAATCATGCTATAGAGGGGAAAGAACCAATTTCTTGGTGGTGAAACCTATTACATTTACGGCATGTGACACATAGATGTGAAGTTAAGCACGTTTTAGTATTTATTTTGGAACCTCTGCTTTGTGAATTTTGATCCCCCCCCCCCCTAAAAAAAACAAACAAACCACATAATGAAAAGATTAGACCAATCCACTTAAATACCTAATAGAACGTCTCATGCTATTCCATGGGAAACGACTACATTTACATCATGCGACCTATTGTTGGATGCGGAGTTAACAAGGCTTTAGTATTTATTTAGTAACTATTGATTCTTTGAATTTTGATTGCTCCCCCACATTCTACCACGTGATGAAAAATTAAAGCACCAGAACTTTTGGTAAAGCCCTTGCGGCTATATTTTCACCCCTTGTGGTGCAAGGCCTTGGGTTCAATCCTGCCCAGCAAGAGGTTTTGCTTGCCAACTCCAAAAAAAAAAAGAAAGAAAAGAAAGTTCTGTATAAGCCAAAAAAAAAAAAGAACTTCTGTGTAAGCCGGCCCATTGTCACAAGATCCTAATCTCTACCTGACTTCTTAGATGGGCAAACAATTTAAAATACATGACGGTGAGTTGCTAACTTCCAAAATGACATGGCTCAACCAATGGGACTAAATGTTGGATTAGTAGGTCTTGTCATCAGACATCAGTTTTTCTGTAGCTTTGTGCATTTCTGTATGTCAGCATTTTGTCTCACTCTTGTTGGTCTTTCATATGTTTTGATTGGAAATTGCAGTTGAGTTCTCAAATCATTACCTTTGAGCATGAGGGAAGCTGGGGAAGGCACTTGAGTACTATGACTTGCTTGTAAGATCAGATGTTTCAAAACTGGATGATGGCAGTTTTTTAAGTTTGCCATCAGATCACACCCAAGCAGCAGATTCTTCATCTATTTCCACAAAAGTTGAAGAGACAAGACAATTCAAGCCTTACAAAGGGCTGATTAGATCATTACACAGCAGATTGGATGTACACATGTACTTGACTTGTATTGCCATGGGTTAACATCAAGGAATGACCGGCTTCAGCATGATTTAGAGTTCGCTGAATTGCAGTATGAGGCTGCCTGGCGTTCTGGGAATTGGGATTTCTCTTTACCATATATAGGAGCTAATTCTACTCCTTTTACTCAGAATATCAAATGTGATCATTTCAATGAAAATCTGCACAGGTAATTAGCTTAAGAATCTATATAGTACACTTAAATGAGTAACAAGTTCTGAATTCTAAAAATTTTTATCCTAAAAAATTTGCCTGATTGCATCTAACTATTCTCATGTCTAGTTGTTTGAGGGCGCTCCAGGAGGGTGATTTGAGTGACTTCTATTGGAAGTTGAAAGATTCAAAGAAGGTAATTTTGGTTTCCTCATTTATGTCTGTGTGCTTGAGGACTTCATATAATTACATAATTTGTATGCTTTTTAGGAGCTTTTGTGGTCTGTTTCTCAAACAAGTGAAGAGAACACACAGCACATTTTCTCAAATATAGTGAAGCTTCAGGTACCTGTTTCTCTTGTCTCTGGATCCTTAAGACCTCGACATTAAGTTTGTATTGCCTTTGGTTAGCAATTCCTTACACTGTTGATGTGCCTGACTTGAAATTGATGCTACATAATAGGAGTCGGGTTAATATTGTTGGAAGAAAAAGATGAGAAGAATGGCAGAGATATATAAGTATTAAATACATATTTTATAACATTTCTGCTCGAGTTGGGGTTAGATATTAATCTTTATTACTAGTTTTTGATCAGATTAGGAGCTTCAGTGAAAATGTTAGCTTGTTCTACAGTCTTAGCTCCTAACAGCTTGGAAAAAAGTACTTCTTGTAGCTTCTAATGAAACAAAAGACAGCTTTACTTTGTTCTCTCATAGAGCACCAGGTTTTAAGCCATGTGAATAGCAGCAGCATAGTCATCACACCACACACTGTTTCTCTATTTTCCAAGTAACCAAGTTACTTCTAACGAATATATAAATAACCTGCCTAATATGCACCAGAGAAACCTTGTACCCTACAATGACCATGATCCTCAAACAGTTTTGCCATGTTTGGAGGCTTCTGTGAGGTGATTGATATGTGCGAACAAGACAATATACTAATTTTAAAAGATTATTTGATGCTTATATCTGTGAACAAATAAATTGGCGCTTCATAGTTTTACTATTTTACATTTCATGATTACTTACAGATGCTTTATCATCTTGGCATGGCATGGGATTTACGCTGGAGGGAATCTCAACATAGAAGTTCAAAGCTCAGTCTTGAAAAGCAAAATGTGTCTCCTGAGCCTGTAATTCCTACCATTGAACAGGTAATTAGAGCATCAATGTGTCATGCATAACACACTCACAAATGATTATGCATTTGTTGATTCTGTCTTTCCTTAGATTTTGATGCCTTGCATTGTTTTCTTCTCAACTAGTTGTCATGGCTGAATTCGGATTGGTGCTCAATTTTGGAACGGATGCAGCTGCATATGAATCTGTTAGAACCATTTATAGCATTTCGGCGGGTTCTACTTCAGATATTAAGCTGTAGAGATTATGCATTGCAACATCTTCTGCAATCTGCTTCCACTCTTCGAAAGGTACTTTGTAAGACTTCATTATCATGAAATCCCAGTTTGATCCTGAAGAAAATGAGAAACGATGCTCTGTTTTATTAATTCTTTTGAATAGAAGAAGCTACATATTTGTAGCAGATTCCTAGCAACAAATCTGCTAGCGGATTCCATGAGTTAAGCAAGCATAAATTGCAAAAGTAAGTTATATAAATTCAGAAATAAAGCCTAGAATAAAAAAGGTGTGGATTTATTAATTGCAGAGTTCTTTGACTATTTACACTTAATTTGTAATAACTAGCATATAATTACAAAGGAAAATTACATTTCTGACTTGTTTAAAAAATAAACCGCGGGCTTTGCATGGAACATTTTGTTGACTAGGCCATAAATGAAAGTTCATATTTGAATTTCAAGTCATAAATGAGGGGATCTGAGTCAAGTTACAACAAATTCCATTTCTGACAGGTTGTTCTGTGTTGCTCAGGGATCTCGGTTCTCTCAAGCAGCTGCTGCATTGCATGAGTTTAAGTTCCTTTGTGTTGAAGCCAAAGGAGAATCTTCATCCATGTATTGGCTAGGAAGGGTAAGTAGTTTTCCATGGCTTGTAATGTTTGTGTCGCATTGTGATGTTAGAGTTTAGAAAAGTCAGTTTTTGTGTCTCTGAAGGAAATGCTTGGTTAAGTGTTGAAAAAGATTGACTAGAGAGCTTTAATCCAGAACTTTCAATATCCTTTCTAATTATTTATCATTTTTTCTTATGTACTTGCTAATTTGATATTATTTATAACCAAATGGATTTTTTCAGAATTTTGGTTCAGGTAGAAGCTATCTTGATAGTTCATCAATGTGCCATGACAAAGAATTTAACTATATTAATATTGAATTTATTGTGGAAAATTTTATGTCTTCTGTCAATCCAGATTCTTTATATATACAAATGTGAATCCATATAGCATATATCCAGAGACATTAGAAGACAAGAGTCAATAGATGTGAAGTTGGGATGCAGGCTTCACACACTTACATTTTTTTGTTATTCTCTCTCCAAATTATAAATGCATGAATATAGAGGATTCAACTTTGTCTTCTGCCATTAGCTGATGCTTGTATCCTTTCTGCTTCTTGCTGATAATTTGCTCAAAAATAGAGTCAGCGATGGTATTTCTGTAACTAGAGAAGCTTTTGCTAGTACAAATGCAGTGTTAAAATTAAAAATTAAAAAAATGCATGTAACTCCAAAAATAATTATCAATAATTGAATATTAACTGTACAGTGGTGTCAGTTCTTAATTGTTTATATAATATAATATATTGACACATAAATATGGAAGATTCAATTTAATCTGTAGTTAACTTATGCTTGTGTCATGTCTGCTTCTTGCTTATAACTTGCTCAAAAGTAGAGTCAGCAATGATATTATTGTAACCAGAGAAGCTTCAAGCTTCATCTGCACAAAAACACAGGTATTAAAATTTATTAAAAAAATTGCGTGCATCTCCAAGAAATAATGAACATAATTGAATAGTGATTTTATAGCAGTATGATATTTTAACTTTATATAATATATTAATGTATTAATTGGTTTTACTAATTGTATCTGAGTATTGTAGCTTCTTTATGGCAGCTTGAAGAAGCAAAGCTTTTGCGAGCTCAAGGTCAACATGAGATGGCTATCAACCTCGCAATGTATATTTCAGGGAACTATGGGTCTAATAATGAGGCTTCTGATGTATATCGGTTGATTGGGAAGTGGCTGGCAGAAACCAGATCTAGCAAGTTATTAAACAAATCCAATTGCATATCATTCTTATAATTAGCTTCTTTTTAAAAAGCCTAAATTCACGCTTTTTATTTTGCTGGCTCTAATGAATGCAGCTCTAGAACAATTTTAGAGAAGTATTTGAAACCTGCAGTCTCAATCACTGAGGATGTGTACACTACTGATGAGAAGTCCATAAAACGGAAATGTCAGACTCATTTTCATCTTGCACATTATGCTGATGCGCTATTTAGGAGCCATGAAGAAAGACTCAACTCTAGTGAGTGGCAAGCAGCAATGCGGTTAAGGAAACATAAGGTACCATGCTCAGTGACCCAATTTAACGTACAGCCATCATAGTGAAATATGAATTGTGGGTGTTATTATTATTACTTATGTGCAGAAAGTGGAGTTGGAAGCTCTTGTTAAAAGATTAAGGAGCTCAAGAAAGGTAGTCCTAGGCCAGCTATTCATTTGCTTGACTGGTATTTTGAGGCTCTAACTCGTGTGAGACATAATTTAGGGGGAGAAGACTGACTGTTCCTTGAAAATACAAGAACTGCAAAAGCAAGTAGCGATGGATGAGGAAGAGGCTCAGAAATTGCAGGTATTCATTGTTTGATCATTTATAATGGTTAAAAGAGTCCCTAGACTTTTTAACATTTTACCCTGATGTCTTGTCATATTGACATTTGCATGTCACTAAATGATCGGTTTGCTTCTTTTTCTCCTCCTGTTTATTAAGCTTGGCTGCGTCAGAATCACATGGGTTGAACATAACTCTTCTATTTCTTTACTTTCTATATCACCCAGGATGACCGAGACAATTTTCTTAGCCTGGCTTTGGATGGATATAAACATTGTTTAGTCACTGGGGACAAGTATGATGTGAGAGTGGTATGGAAATTCTCTTACCTCCTTTGTAACTAATAGAGTAGTACTGCTGAATTTTTTGAAGGAACTATATATGTCATTAAGTAGTTTGATTTTCTTGGAGAAACTCTTGCTTTCAGGTGTTTCGTCTAGTTTCCTTGTGGTTCAGTCTCTCTTCTCGAAAAAATGTAGTGAATAGTATGCTTAGCACAATTGATGAGGTACACAGTGAAGCAAAGCTTTGCACATGAGTTAGTGTTCTATGTTTCTCTAATATGATTATAGTGGATCTTGTTTGGTCTGCATCTGAATGAATTTCCAGGTTCAGTCTTTTAAATTTATACCTTTAGTGTACCAAATTGCGTCTAGAATGGGAAGCTCAAAGGACGGTCAGGGAACTTACGATTTCCAGGTCTGGAAATTTTTACCTTTTTACATTTTCCAGTTTTTCTTTTTATTCCTAACGCAAATTATGGACAATACAGTGTGCTTTGGTGTCTCTCGTGAAGAAAATGGCCATTGATCATCCATACCATACAATACTACATGTATGTTAACTTTACGTTTTTCCTTCTATCATCAAGCAGTTTCATTGCATGTTCAATTTTGTTCTATTTGTTTTTCAACATTATGTCTTTATGATTCCAATTTTTTAATTGGGGGAAGCAAAAAGCTTCCTCGGTCCATCTGGTAGTATCTTGACCAGTGCCAAGCTGTGTCATTCGAGTGCGAACCTGTAATTTCTGGTATGGAGAAGGGAGAAGGTACTCCTGTTTAATCAATCCTGAAAAATTCTTCACACTAGAACAACACACCGACCTCTTGTGTATATTTCTAAGGTCCTAGCTAGTCGGAGGCAGTTGTGGACCCCACACGTCATATGGATGGATAATTAAAAACCAGAAAAACAGAATAATAGAATGCATGCTAAGACTCAAATACCCAGAAAACAAAAACTCCTGATGTTTGAGATACTGGGAGATATCTAGTGGAAACTTTCCTGAACCCTCCTTGACACGTCTCTTAATTAGTTATTCAAGGTTACTTCCTCCCCTGCCCCTCTCACCCGTGCAATTTTTCCTCTGGGCTTTCTTGCCCTTTCTTTTCCCCTTTTAAATGGACATTCCCAGTTTCCCACTTATCCTTGGCTCCATCAGTATGTTTTCATGCATTGTCGCTATCTTTACTCAGCAAAAGGGAAATGATTTTCTTTATCTGATGTTTACATCAGCTGTTGGGTCTGGCAAACGGTGACCGTATCAAGGACAATCAGCGTAGTAGAAGTTCATTTGTGGTTGATATGGACAAAAAGCTTGCGGCAGAAAACCTTCTAAATGAGCTATCGTCTTATCATGGAACTATTATCCAACAAGTAATGTCAATTTTTTGTCGTTTAAGGTCTGATTTTCTGTATATTATGCTCAAACTTTTTTGTGCCCCATGTTCATAGACAAGGCAAATGGTGGAGATTTATATCAAGCTTGCTGAGATGGAAACAAGGAGAGAGGTTGAGCGATTATTTATTTATTTTCCATATTTCATTCATTATTGCAAAAATATATTTTTTTCAAAATTAAACCTTTCCCACAATCTTCCAAAACTTGTCCAAATTATTTACATTTGACAACCATCTCATCAGACCATTATGCAGGATACCAATAAAAGGGTGAGTCTACCGAGAGAATTACGTAGTGTTCCAGCACTGGAACGTGTGAGTGCAGCGCTCTACTTGCTGAGTTTCTTTGTTTGTGATGAAAACTTTTTTAAGGTTGATTTGATGATTGGCTGGTTGTGCAGGGAGAATTCATATTATAGTTTGTGTTGTCTTATGGTGGTATTATAGGAATTCAAACTGGAATGAATACTATATTTTAATAATGCTATTGAGATAAAAACATGAACAACACCCTTGAGACACATACAGTTTTATGTTATCGTATACAAATTGACAAAGCATAAATGATGACTCTTGTAGTACTGATATGTATCGAAAGTTGATAACTTGTCCCATAGAGATGTATAGACGTCAGCAGACAGCAGTAGGGTTTTTACAGGACGATCCTATTAACTCAAGTTAAACTTTTCTAATATTGCAGAAGGCACTTATTGACTTTGAAATTAATTATACCTAGGCTTTCTATTTGTCAGTTTCATAAGCTTTGCCTTTTTCCTCATGTTAAGCATTTATCAGAGAATTATCCTTATATGGTGTGTGAATATTTGGTCCAACATATTTGTCAATCTTGATATGTGTTCCTTGCAATTGAAGCTATGTTTTGCTCAAGAATTTTCTGTTTTACTTGGGAATTCAGGTACCTGTAGTCACAGCTACTGTTCCAATCGACTATAGTTGTCAGTATCATGATGGAACTTTTCCTTATTTCAAAGGACTAGCAGAGTCAGTCATGTATGTCTAACCATTTGTGACAATCTCAAATATTTCCTCAGCATGCAATTTCTGCTGCTTAAATTTCATGTTTGTCTCTAATGCAGGATAATGAATGGTATAAATGCTCCAAAAGTGGTTGAGTGCCTTGGATCTGATGGTTGCAGGTATCGACAACTTGCAAAATCTGGAAACGACGACCTAAGACAGGATGCTGTATGAATTCTTACTGCATTTGCTTTTTATTCTTGATGGCATCTATTGCTGAAGTTTCTTGTTGAAATGTTTCCAAGTTTTCAATTTTTCGAGAGAAGTAGGAGTTCCAAGGAAGGATATTTGACAAATCTATTAAGTCTACAGTTTTTGTTATTTTAGGGTTGCTAAATGTAGAAATTTAAAACCCCTACCTATTGATTTAGATTTTCATTTTAAAATGAAGTTATTCCGTCAAATATAGAACATTGCAGAGAATACTTGCGCACCTGTACAGCCCATAAGCAATATAGAATTCATCTTCCAATGCAGAGTAATAAAAATACTATTACAAACGCCCATATACTCCCTCCATCCTTTTTTATAAGATTTTATTTGGGCAAAGTTAGTTGTTGTCTGAAAACTTTTACTTCCTTTCCAGTTCTACCTTCCATTTCCAGATGTTCTCTCACAAAAGACACGTTGCATTTATTAAATTTTCATTGTATAAAAAACTGAAGCTGCCAGCTTTCTAATTGACGATAGAATGAGGAGGAACGAGAGAAGGGAGAAACAGAGTGATCTTCGACAAGGGAGGAGAAAAGGTGGGGAGAGAAATAGGAAGGGAGGAGGGAGATACAGAAAGAAAGTAGGGAGAAATTGAAGAACTTGAGGGAGAGAGAACTCAAAAAATTTAATATTTATTCAACTTGAAGATCTGACAATTGAGAGAAGCTTAGTGCTAATAAATTTAAAAGAGTATTTAAAACAACTCAATCCTAAATAGGATAAGATAATCCTGAATACCTTATTCTAATATAAAGAAAATCTAACTTTTTAAAGATAAGATAAATTCTAAATTCGAATTAAAATCCTAAAAGCATAGTTTCTAAGAAATCTTGAATTCTAGAATTTTTATGCTGTAGAGATTTCCATCAGAGAGATAGGGAGAAAAAAAGGGAGAGAAAGCAAAGAAAAACCAGTTACTTAGCTCAATGGAAAGCCCACAACCAAGGGTTTATAAAGAAAACAAAAAAGATAATCTTAAAACAGTGAAAGAATTGTAAAGGAAGAGTATCCCAATTGATCTTAACTCCCTTTTTTTGGTGAAAAATAGCTTAATTCCTTGTTTACAAATAATTGACTATATCTCTCCAAATAGTCTTTTCCCATTCTTTTATCATATTCTCACATGCAGGATACGTTGTTACGGCTTAAGCCTAGATGGTCACAATTTTTTTTTTAATTACCTTTACAGGTAATGGAACAATTCTTTGGTTTAGTTAACACATTCCTGAGGAACCACCAAGATACGTGGAAAAGAAGGTTAAGTATACGGACCTACAAGGTATACTCTGCTTTTTCTGAGTTCTTTAATTGTGATCTGATGATAGTTTATATGAAGTATTGTGTGTGTGTGTGTGTGTGTGTGAAGATTCACTTATTTTCACATTTTTTAATGTTATAGGTTGTTCCTTTTACGCCAAGTGCTGGTGTTCTTGAGTGGGTTAATGGCACTCTTCCTCTTGGTGAATATCTTATAGGGAGGTCTGTCAAAGCAAGTTGTATTTTGCTGCCAAATTTAATTCTCTTCATCACCTAAATGATCCTTTTCCTTGTACTTTAGCATGAGAAATGGCGGTGCTCATGGTCGATATGGAATAGGGGATTGGTCATTTCTCGAGTGTAGAGAGCACATGGCCAAGGTAAGTTGACTAATATTTTGGTATTTTTTACAAGATGATCTATAATAGTCTACACTTCTGAAATATGCCTTGAATTAAACTATTAGCCACATGCTTTGAACAGTCTGAAATAAGTCATGCTGTTCATTATTTATGAATAGTGCAGCTTTGTGTAAATTCTATCTTAATTGCTTTGTTTCTTAATTTTATGAAGCCATAGAATCATAAATTCTATTTTTAAATCATAAAAAGAAATTCTAAAACAGTGGTTATTGGAGATTTTTCCATCATCCACATTACAAATGCATATGAGGCATTTTATGTGGTTGCATTAAAACTATCAATTAATCTTTGCAATGCAAATGACTGGGGAGACTGTCATTGGTGAAACATGTTAGATACCAGTTATTCGTAAGACATTTTCTACCCTCTGTAATCCTTTTTTATGGCCTGTGGAAAGCCAGTGCAGGTGGAAGAATATTTGCCCCCTGTGTAGTTTATTCCGCTGTTCCCACTTATTTGAAGTAACTGTGAGATGAATGATAATGTTAGAGAATTATCAAGAGCCTCCTATTATTTTTTGGTGTCAAGGAAACGATTATAATATATGGTGGCTTTAAAACAGGAAAGAGACAAGCGCAAAGCGTTCCAAGAAGTCTGTAAGAATTTCAGGTTTTTGACTTTTCCTATACTTTATATTTTTCAAATCAGGTCAGCAGTCAACTTCATAGCTTCATGACTATTATGCAGGCCAGTTATGCATTACTTTTTCTTGGAGAGATTTTTCAAGGCAGCTGAGTGGTTTGAGAAGAGACTAGCTTACACACGAAGCGTAGCTGCTAGTTCTATGGCAAGTTCATTGCAATTTAACATCCCTGTGCTTAATCCTGCTGAAAGTCGTCCGTGATTGTATCATCAGTGTCATAAATTGAAACCATATTAAAGAACTATTCAGTACTATTAAGTAAAGAAGGATTACTCTGCATTAAATCATGTACTTATTTTATAGTCTTACCTTCTATTTTCCCATTTTTTATTGGCAAGTGATATCATTTAGATTCTCTATATAATGTAACCTTCATGGAAACTGTAGTAAATCATTTTATCTTTGCCCATCCCAACGCTAATTCTCCCATCTGTTTCACATCTGTTTTCCAATTATTCACTATTTGGAAACGATTCAACACAGGGAATTATCAACACTTTGGTATCTACTTCCCAAAAAAAAAAAAAAACCAGAAAAACAAGAAGTTGATATTGTTTATTATTGCTGTCAATCTCAAAAGGTCATGTGTTCCAGGGATCAAAGTGTCAATAATTCCCTAATAAAAGACCCAAATAACATTCTCTCATGATTCTATAATTCATGACAGCCGTATTTTCTCATGATCCTTTTGATTTATTTATAGGTTGGTTACGTAGTTGGCCTTGGTGATCGACATTCAATGAATATTTTAATTGATGAAGCCTCTGCTGAGGTTGTTCACATAGATCTTGGTGTTGCCTTTGAACAAGGTTTGATGCTTAAGACTCCAGAACGGGTATGCCTGAAGTCCTTTAATCCTACACTCATTTCCTTACTTTTTCTGGGCTATATTAATTATCTACACGTTCGCAACTACTCACTACTGACAGGTGCCCTGCACTCATGTCCTTACCTTTTTTAGACTGTACTACTGACAGGTTCCATTTAGGCTGACACGAGACATTATTGATGGAATGGGCATAACTGGAGTAGAGGGGTTTTCCGAAGATGTTGTGAGGAAACTCTTTCTGTTATGAGAACAAACAAAGAAGCATTGTTGACAATTGTTGAAGTAATTGAATCGTGCTTTACTCAATATTATCCAGAATAAATTTTTTTTTTTTGTCTTTTTTTTTATGAAAAATATCTTCTGCAGGTTTTTATCCATGATCCTCTTTATAAATGGGCTTTATCTCCTCTAAAAGCTTTGCAGCGTCAAAAGGTATGTGCCTTCAAGGTTATTCTCATTATTATTTATACACTGACACATCGCAAGTCCAGCTTCATATTTTGAACAAGTTGAATTGATTACTTATTCAGAGTTGTGGAAATGATTTAACAAGTATCTTACAAAAAATGCATTTAGCGATAATTTTAATTTGGGAGTAGTTTTAAGATGACGTGTTGAACACTTATATTTTGAAATCTAGACCAATCTTTGAGTGGAAAGGGAGGCCGTTTGCAGAGTGATCCAACTGAGATGAAGTCACTGCCCAATTAGATTTTGAGAGTTATAATAAATATTACTAACGCAGAGAAATTTTATTAAATAATTAAATGACAAATGTACTTGTAGTATATGCAACGGTTTGCTACACTTCGATAGTAAATACTAGGGCCTGATATTCGTTAATTGATTTGTGCTGGGATTGGGGCTCGTAGATTTTGGACTGGTACTATTGGCCTGTTCGGTTTAACTACTTGATTGATCTGCTACAACATCTTGTCCCTTGTTCTCTGTAGGAAACAGATGATGATCTAGATACAACTTTCTTGGAACCTCAAGATGATCATGAAGGAAACAAGGATGCTACCCGTGCGCTATTACGTGTCAAGCAGAAGTTAGATGGATATGAAGAAGGTGAAATGCGGAGTGTACATGGGCAGGTACTCTGTCAATAATATGTATCTGACATATTCCTTTATGCATACCATGTTAATTGTGTTGTTCTCATTCTTTTCCCCTATTTGGTGGGGTAAACCTGGATGCTTGCATTTCCCGGCTATGCAACTAGCATAATTGGAAGTTGAAACACATTTGTTAATTTAAAATGGTTGTCATCCAAAAGAGCATGTACCTCTTCATTCCCCCTCGAAGTCATGGCTTGTAGTGGCATCCACGGTCCACCTCAGTTAGTGATCAAGAGTCTCCACTTCCCTGTACTCTACAGTCAAAACACGGATGACATGGGGGAAAAGACTCTGAACGTAGCTTAAATGCTTATTTTAATTTAATTGCAGGTTCAGCAACTCATTCAAGATGCAATTGATCCTGAGCGATTGTGCCAAATGTTTCCTGGCTGGGGAGCTTGGTTATAGGGAGAACATGAGAATCCACGGCCAGTTTGCTCGACTGCGAGTTATCTTGTATAGGCGGCATTTCTTTTCGAGTTTCTTTTTTTTTTTTTTAAATCTTTCATTCATATTGTAGAGGCCATTTCTTTCTTTTCTCCTGTCTAATCCAAATCTGTACCTTGGGCCATTTGTTTACTTTTTCTTTAATTCGCTGAGTGCAAAAAGAAACGGCGAGGCTCCATTTTTTGCCTTGCTGCCGCATTCCACATTTCCGTTTGAAAATAATGATCAATTTACAATTTTTTTCCTTCACAACTGCTACTACATTGACTAGATACGATATAAAATGTGATATGCTGTGCTTACCAAGTTCATGACATCGCCCTAAATAGATTCAAAGAGAAAACGAAGGGGACACCAGTGAAACTTCTTTGTGTAGGGGGAGGTGGGGTGGAAGCTTGACATTTTATGCCTCGTTTCATCTAATTGATGAGAACTGGAAGGAGTGAAAAAATGGAGGGCTTAACGAAACTCTCCACATATGCCCGGCTAAGGATTTTTTAGGGGAAAATGCCTCATTTTCCGCTTCTCCATTAAAGTAATCTGTTGATTCAAATTTTGCCATGTTAATTGAGAGACAACAAATAAAGGTCTAGCCAAAGTCTTCCTAAATTTTACAGATCTAGTGTAAATTTGTCACTTGCTATCGTGAAAAGTTTCAAGAGTTGTTAATATTAAACAAGTCAATGTCAAGTTTTACAGATATTATATTTAATTTTATTTTTGTCAGCTACAGGTATTGGCCTTATCTTTATCTTTAATAATTCAGCATGATTAAATACCAGGAATTTTTATAATCTACTCCGTGGGGTGCATATCCCTCATGAGATCTACCGTGACTTGATTCTTTTTCACAATATTTCACGGCTTATTTATTTTATAAAAAATTTAAAGGATATTTTTGCTCTTAAATTATTTGTAAAGGAGTATCTTGTATTTTAGATTTTTAAGTAAAGCAATATTATCTTAAAAATAGTGTAATTTAGGCCTTCCCGTTAAAGAAACCGGCATTGATGGTTAAACCATGTGAAATAATGGAATTTGACTACTATTTTTTGACGTATTATTCATTCCATCGCCTCTGTCTCTCTCTGGGCCTCTCTCCTAAATTCGTTTGTCTTCTCTCCCTTACACCGCCTCTCTCTTCCTTAGCTTTTTATCAGAAGCGTTATCATGGAGCCCTTGGACTGAACTTGTAAGACTTGATTGTCATGATCCTTTTGTTGCAATGAGTTGTTTTGACTATGTTAAATATAATTTGTTAAAAGTATACTTTCAGTCTTTTAATTTTATATAAAATTTTAATTTAGTTCTTTAATTTTGTAAGAAAAAAAAATGTAATCTTTTCACCTTAATATCATTAATTTTGTATTGGCCATTGTTATTTAAAAAAAAATTATTAAACTTAATGTGTCAATATTTAAAAATATTTTGTTAATATTTAAAAGTTTAATGTAAAAATTTATTGGGATCAAATTAACACTATTAGGGTTAAAGAATTAAAAAGACGCTTTATAAATTAATAATTAAAGTGAAATATTATGTGAAGTTAAAGAATTAAATATATATTTTAATATTTTATAAAGTTAAAGGATTAAATGTTGTGTGAAGTTAAAAGTGAGTTGGGAGTTAAACACAAGAAAGGTTCCCTGGAGCTTTATTTTTGCCTATGCTTGCTGGGAACTATAAAATTTAAAAAATAAAAAAGTTTTCAACAATGAAGAGGCGTATATGTGTGCTGATCAGAATAAACTTTTCTATAAATTGATTGTGGACAATCATTTCAATTAGCGTCCTAGTCATAGGAGTGAGATAGCCTAAATCTGGATGTTTGGATCCATGCAAGGAAGACAGTCCAGCAGTGATCATTTCCAGTGAAAGCAAAGGAGGAGGAAAGAAGAAGATGCAAGAAGTTTTGAAAGCAAAGGGTTAGTGGATGTCAATGGACCTGCCATTTGGCAATGTTTAGTCAAACTTCTTTTTCAGTCCTCCAATTTAATAGTCCACGTTTGTATAGTTAATGTCAGTGGTGAAATTGTTACATTTCAAATATTTTAATGTTATGTTCAGATACATGTTAATTTCAATTTGAGCCAAATTCATTTTGGTAATTAAAAATGTGTGGATTTACTTTTGACCTAAATCCTATCTCAATCCCTTTATCATTTCAAATCATTTATAAGCCTCTATTATTTTCAAATGTCAATGAAAGCTTTTCTCTTCCCTCACATTCGTTTATCCACTTCACTGCCTTCTTGATTTTGACATCGCTATCTCCTGTTAACATCCATTGGGATCTGACCGTTGGCACAGACTCGGAATAGAATGCCAACCATGATTGAGACCAGACAACTAATTGTGATCTAGATCGGATAAGCGATGATGACCAAGATCAAATTGCTAGTGACGAATGCGACTGGATCAACGACCACAAAGACCGAACTGCAAACACTATTAACAAGACTAAATCATCAACAAATTGTCATCTTTTATCGAGATCAAACTATCGAGGCAAACAGAGATCAGACGCCCTGGGAGGACCATCGACCGGGACTAAACTGCTGACAAAGACCGAAGTCTATCGGGACTGAATCGCCAATACCTATCGAAACTAAATCACTGACTTTTATCTGGGCTAGACCGCCATGACAAACTTAGGCCAAATGGCCTAGGTAGACTACCAAAAGGGACTGGCAACAATAAAGACCACCCTTCATCACTGCCCAATGCCCGTTTGCTATCATCGTTGTCATTCGATGCCCGTCCAATGTCGCCATCCTATGTCGATTTGCGATCAGGATTAGAAGGCCATCTTTAATCAAGACCAAAAAATCAACTTTAGCCAAGACTAAATAGTCGATTGTGATCAACATTGGACTGCTAGCTTTAACTGGGTCCAAATGGCTAATTTTGGCTAGGTCACACTACTAATTTTGACCAACACTAGATGGCTTGCATTGATCATGATTTGACTGCTAGTTTTGATTGAGACTGGATTATTGGTGGTGACCAAAACTGGACCACCAATGTCAACCAAGACCACCCTCCTCTACCACCTAATGCCAATTTACTGTTGTCATCCTCATTTGATGCCGATCCATTACCTTAATCCAGTGTTGGTCTGCTACCACTATCTTGTGCTAGTTCATCACATCTAACTTATGTCAATCTACTACCGTTGTTAAAAAGGAATGTCCTGGTGATGTCATCTAAGTCTAATCTGCAGCGCTCATGTTGTTGTAATCATCTTGTGCTAATCCTTAAGCATCGTTTTAGATTAGATTGTTGATGTTGACAAGGATCGAATTGCTATTGGCAATCAAGACTGGTTATCGATGTCATTCATGTTTAGACAATAGGAGTCGACCAAGATCAGTTTGCCACCCTTGATCTAGATTAGACCATTGACTTTGATTAGGATTGGACTGCTAACATTATCTAAGTTGCCTTTAAATTCAAACATAGAATTTAAAATTTAAAATTTTGTTTAAGATCCAAACAAAGTATTTTAAAATTACAATGTAAATTTTTTTATTTCATCCAAATAAAGAATTTATGATCTATAAATTTCAAATATAAAATTTTAAATTTAAATTTCTAACTAAAATTCACCTATCCAAATGCAACATAAAAGTAAAGATGTTCAAAGTTTGTACGCAGCGCAAGGTGAGAAGCTGAAAATGCTAATTGCAACATAAAAAATTTTGTGCAGGAGTTTCCATATCGCTGTCCTTCAGGCTTCACTGAATATAATACTCCTAATGTTATGCAGGGAAAAAGGACATGATATAAAATGAAACATATGGCAGAGTCCTTCGCCCTTTTTTTAAAAAATAAATAAATAAATAAATACTGAAGAGGGACCAAGGCCAGGAAAACTAGTTACAGAGGTGGGGATATAAATCCCAATCTCATTGTTCACTAGCACCCTCAAGGGTTGAGTCCTTTACCTATCAATCAAACGGTGCGTTGGGGGTTACTGAGCATCTTCGTTGTCAGTTGCTGAGTACCCAGGCCAAGCTGGACCCGAAATGAAAGAACCTTTGTTTTTATAGGCCGAAGAAATGAAAGAACCATTGGACGCGGGCACACTTAAAGGCCCAGAGCTAAGCTTTCTGCAGAGCACTGGTTCAGACTTCGGAGTCGAATGGCGGGAAAACTTGGCGCCCTAAGATCTTTCCCGTCTCTTCCTCTATATAACCCCGCCCTTCCATCTTCTTCGCCTCGCCTTATACCATTTTCCTCGCGGACAGCGCCGCCTCTGTTTGCTGCACGATTCCTTGCTTTCGCATATCTTAAACCAGGTTCATCTTCAGCGTCCTCCGTCCATACAATCTCTGTTTACTGTTTCTTTTTTGGAACTAATTTCTAATGTTACCGCGACCATTGAATGGATCTCCTTTCATGCTATCTATTTTGGAAGGAGAGCATTTGCTTGCTGTGCTTCATGCTTATTCAAATAAGAGCATAGATTTGTTTAGTATTTGGGTGATGAAAGAATATGGTGTTGCATGTGGAATCATGGACCGGGGTGTTGCTGTGCCCATATTACTGTTTCTTTATTATTTTAATGAATGCATTTACTGTTTCTAAATTCTTTCTGCGCTCTCTTGAAATTGTGATTATAATCTCTTGTACATGTTTAAATGTTGATTAAGATGCTTCTGTTTTGAGAATTGTATGACTCCCAACTTAGGGGATTTTAACAGATGTCTCATTATTGATGAATTTTGGCAGATTTCCTATCATTGGGTCTGGCTAGCTGCCTCATACCATTTTCCTTCCCAAATTTTGCTCATCGTCATCATATAATGGCTCAAACAGAGATGCAAAGCAATGGCTGTGAGGTCATGGAGCCTTCTCCCAAGATCCAAAAGGTGGAACACGACGGTGTCGCCGAAAATCCTCAAGCCTTTGTGCCTTATTTTCGAGTGAAGAAGCTCTCTGACAAGGCCATTTTGCCTTCTAGGGCTTCCTCCCTCTCCGCCGGTTACGATCTATCTAGGTTAGTCTCAGATCAGAAACTCTCTTCCACTCTCGCTCTCTCATGCGCTGGGAATAACTGAACATTTACGTTTTCTGAACAATGTTGCAGCGCGGTTGAGACGAAGGTGCCAGCAAGAGGAAAGGCTCTGGTCGCAACTGATCTGAGTATAGCGATCCCCGAAGGAACCTATGCTCGTATAGGTAATGACAAATTTCAGATCTCTTCCAATTTTAGGTCATTACATGCTGTAGTAACTTGACTGAATTCTGATGTTACTTGATTTTGGATTCCTGGGTTATGTAGCACCACGTTCGGGTTTGGCTTGGAAGCACTCAATCGACGTGGGTGCGGGTGTGATCGACGCCGATTACAGGGGACCAGTTGGAGTGGTATTGTTCAACCATGCGGACGCTGATTTTGAAGTGAAGGTTGGAGACAGGATTGCGCAGTTGATAATTGAGAAGATCGTGACGCCTGAGGTTGAGGAGGTTGAAAATCTGGATTCCACTGCCAGAGGCGAAGGCGGTTTCGGATCTACCGGTGTCTGATCATCTTGTTTGGGAAAATTAGGCTTAGAGGCGTAGCTGGGAAATAGTAATTTTGTGGAATAGGTACTGATCGGCTTGTTTATGCTCTTACCTGCATACTGACGGCGCTGTAAAAACGATGTTTGCTACTAGATTTACCAGCTAATTCTAGTTTCGGGGCAAGTGGTATCTTAATCCAAGCGGAAGAAAAATCAGAGGAACAAAGGAAACATAGGACAGTTTTGTTAATGCTAAGCATCTTTAGTAGGAAAACTAGTACTCTATCAACAATCATTAATGAGCATTTGGTTTTCGGTCTTTCGAAAAGTTCATGGGGTAAAAGGCGGTAAAGAAAATATGGGGAAATATTTTGGTAATCAATAAAGGGCTCTAGACTAATCAGATGTTGTGTCAGTTAAAAAAATAATAAAAATGTTTAACTAAAATATAGAAATAAAATATAATAGAATTGTTCATGCTGTCCTAATTATTGTTTATTTGGATTTGGATAATATTAATACGATTCAGATTAAACATGTACAATGGGCAATATGTGCGTTTTGTAGCGACATCTGATTATATCTAATCTAACTATAAAAAGAATGAAACTAAAATTAGAGTTGTTTTTTGGTTGAACGGTTTTTTTTTTTTTGCATTGATTTATAACGTTTTTTAAATTCGAGGTTTTCCATTGACAATCAAATAATTATGATGTCATCTTTTTGTAGGATGCTTTTTCAATCCCTTATTTTAGAATAGGTTCTTGTTTCAAAATTTCGACTAGAGATTGAAGTGGCTGCCCATATTTATTTGTGATTTCTGATGTTACCAATATTTGATCTCGATATTAACGGTAAGTATAGAATAAATAGTACACGTTTTGTTACATAAAAATGTTATTTTAATTATAATCAGATTAATTAACTTGATAATTTGTTTAATTAGTAAATTTTAAACTACTTTAAAAATATTGTTTCAATGTTTGTTAGCTATGCATTAAAAAAATAATTTATGTATGAATTATATATGAACACCTTTTAAAAATAAATAAAACCGACTTTATTCTTTTTCCAATGTCCACAGATTTGTAGCTCCGGTTTATAAGGACCCATGCATACCATTAAAATTGGTCAATCAACACAGACAGGACCGCTTCCATATGTATATTTACACCTTTATCCTCAGTGAATAACCGTCATCATCGACGACAATGGATGGTCTCCTACGTGATTTACTTGATTAAGTCAAACCCGCAATTGTAAATTCACACCGACCTAAATGCGATAGATTGCCCTCCAAAAACAATTAGCACCGCCCATCGCAAAACAGAAGTTCCTTCCCGTCACGTTCTTTTTTAAATCTCTTCTCAACCCTCTTTGCATGCCCTTACTTCCATAACTGTTTTCTCTTCTTCTCCAAGAAAACTGCTTCACATCCATTCCCAACTCTCTTTCTCTTGCTTTCTTTCTCGCCACGTTTTCTCTTTCTCTCGGTTTTACCCACATGTATAATCCAACTTCATTTCTTCTTTCCTTTTATGGTTACATATAACCTCCAAACACATCCCCTATTCATTTATTTGATTGGTTTCGTTTCACGTCCCGACTTAATTCTGTAGATATACATCCAACTTGGGCTTCTGTTCTTGGTTGTTTGATTGGTTATAGCATTCTGTGCTTCTCTTACAGTTTGCGCGGTTTTATTGTACCGTTATGTGTTTCGACAATATGTTGCTAGAAATCTGTCACAATGGGTCCAGTCCACGGTTGAAAGTTGATGAGATTGGAACTTCAGCTTCGAACGAATCCGTTAAGCAAGAGGCAAGCGATGAATCAGATCATATGAGGGTCGAGAATTCGGTCTGGGAGACCTCGAGCAACGAGGGATCAACGGTTTCAGATTGCGAGAGTGCTGTTTCTGGTAGCACTTATGTGCGGCACCAGATGTTCGATGAAGGTTTTCTTAGACTCGCTGAAGGAGAGAGGGCTCATGATCTCATTCGCAGAAGATTCATTCTGGGTTTGGGGACGCTTGGGGCGAAAACGGAGGTCGTTGCAATCCATAGAAATGCTTGTTCTAGCGTTACGGCGCGAGCTCGAATTCAATCATTTGAGGTTTATATGCGAGCTGAGGAAAAGCGTCGTGGTAATGCCAATGTGAAGTATGCATGGTATGGGACTTCTGGCAAGGAAGAGGTACGAGAGATTATTTCCCATGGTTTTTGTAATGGCGGTAAAACTCAGAATAATGGACATTTTGGTTGCGGATTATCTCTCTCTTCAGATGATTCTCCTATGGAAAGGTATGCAAAAGTTATTATTTATTATGAAGCACAATATTTTAAAAACGGATATCGGATATTTTTTTCAATTTTAAACTGCACTTAGACAATTGTTTTTAAGAATAATTTTTTTTTAGTGCCAAAAGAACTATTGTTTGCATTTTTTTTCAATCTTAATTCATAAGTTAATGAAATGTCTTTCTTGCTGCTTTGTAGTTTGAAAAGCTCTAATGTTGACAAAGACGGTCTAAGGCACTTATTACTATGTCGCGTTATTTTGGGGAGGCAGGAGCTTGTGCATCCTGGTTCTGAGCAATGCCATCCTAGTTCTGACGAATATGATTCAGGGGTGGACAGTCTTTCAGCTCCTAAGAAGTATATCATTGGGTGTACCCGGATGAATTCTCATATTTTTCCGGAATACGTTATAAGTTTCAAGGTTCCTGGCATGAAAGGTATGGACAGATCTTTGTTGGCAGTTTGTGATGGAGTTGCTGTCTTTTATGGTATTCGGGAATTTGTAAATCATTAATTGAGAAATGTTGTAAAATCTTGCATATGTGTAATTTTGCAGGGCTAACGAAGTTTGAAGAAACTTTAAAAACGCCATCTTCCCCTTGGATGCCATTTCCAAGTCTAATTTCTGTGCTCTCGAAGTTCTTGCCTCCATCTACTATTGCCTTGATCTCCAAATTCCACAAAGATCACACAGTAAGTGTTTTGACTTCCTTTTTGGGGTTTTTGAGCACCCTGACTCTACTCTTTATATGAGCTCACTTATCAAAGCTTCCTCTGTTTTGTTTTTCAGGAAAAGAAGATTTCACGGCGTGAACTCATACAAAAAGTAAGACAAATAGCAGGAGACGAGTTGTTGATTTCAGTCATCAAATCTTTCAGAGCAAGGTACTATTAATCCTCCCTGTGTGATTTTGTTCATCATTTTCTCAAGGGATGTAGTTCTGGTCCATTTATCTGGCTACTGAGTGACAAACATCAACCTTACTGGTTTTGTAGATTAAAATTACATGACAAGTGCTGGTGCTCTACATCTTGCAATCTATTTCATGTTATGAACTTGTATATGAAAAGCATGTGTGTTGAATTGAAGTACTCAAATATTCTTGCGGTATGCTTTTGAATTTGGTTGTCACATCTTAAAATTTTGGGGATTACTGCGCAAGTGTTAATATACTACATATTTGAGGACGGTTTATGCATGTTTATTATCAATCAATGATATGAGTCTTTGTGGTCGATTTCATGATGTCAGACCGCGGTTTCCTTGATGTGAAAAAACATGTGGTTTTGAATTTTGGAGCGGTTGCAAAATAAACATAAGGAGAATCTCCTCTAGGACCCCTAAAGTAGAAAAAATTATGAAATTATTTTACAAGTTCAAGGGTCCTTTTTGCAAATAAGTTTTAAGGGAAAAAGACACAATTAGCCTTAGTGAGAAAGAAAGATTACCAATGGATAAATACTCATCAATATGTGAACTTAAAGTTGTGACATAAAAATCTAAACTCGATGTCATGATAAATTTTAATTCTGAATATATAAAGTCATAGATTCTAAACTTTGACTTGTGAATAAATAAACATGTACTTATAAAATATTCAAACTTTAATTTATAAATTTATTAAGTTAGCCAAAATTAACTTATCAATCATGAACAAAAATTTCACTATCAATGAACAATTACTTGTTTACATGTGAACTTAAAGTCGTGAATTAGTGAATATATAATTATAAAAATTTAAACTTGTTGTCACAATAAATCTTAATTATAAATATATGAAGTCATGAATTTTAACTTTTGACTTGTAAATAGATGAATTTATATTTGTAAATATTTGAACTTTAAATCATAAATTTATTAAGTTTGCCAAAACGAATATGTCAATTCTAAACAAGAATTTCATTTCCAATGGACATGTGAACTAAAATCGTGAATTCGTGAACATGAATCTAAACTTGTACTTGTTGCATGCTCTCACTAAGGGCAATTGTGTTCTTTTTCCTAAAACATATTTGCAAAAAGAGCCCTTAAGCTTGCAAAATAATATTAGCATGTATTGGGCCTTGAGTGAGGTTTTTTCTCTGATGGGGGCCTAGATGAGATTCTCCCTAAATAATAAGCTAATAATAAGCTAATAATATATTAATATGTAACATTGGATCCAATTTATTATGTCCTCCGGATTCTGTTGGAGTTAGGAATTTTATGCATATGTTTAAGCAGAAACTTTTGCAGTCTCGGGCTTATTATTTGTGCATGTGTATTAGTTATCGAATCTAACAGGGTGAATTTGTACTTATGCTTCAGAAAACGTGCAACCGTTCAGCTAAGGTGAAGAACTGAAGTAGAATAAGACAGCTTGGTCATTAAAACTGAACAAGTTGTATCCCAAGATCTATTATGAGCTGTTAACATGTAGATATCACACCGGAGTTGACATGATGCTCACTGACTCGGAATCACTAATAGAGAGAAGACACAATCCGCTCGAGGGGTCACTGGTCACTGACTTGTTAACCGATCTTCACCGTACGGCCTGGTTGAGGAGCAGCGTGACTCTTGAGGATTTGATAAATGGTGAATTGTAATCACGGTGGTATTATCGAGTAACAGTTTTCCTCTTTCTTTTCTTTCTTTCTCTACTTTTTCCCCCTCTAGTAGCAAGTCGGAATGGAATGATATCAACCAGGAACAAGGAAAGTTATATGGACATCTTGAATGGCTTTCACTGTGGTTCCTTCTCTCAATTGTAAACCCCCCCTGTTTTGTCAGTATATGATGATACTTTTTAGAATTTGGATCCACTGTGCATCTCTTGAAGTGATTGTTGAGTGTCGACGTCTGCACTAGTTTCGTGTCTTTAGTTTCTTTCATGTAGTTTTCAGGTTCAGATGAGGTCTTCTTCTGACAAGACCTCATCTGCTGTAAAAGCCACAGATTCGGCCCATTGCTCACCAAGTTTCCTGTGTGCCTGTCTGACGGTAATGGTATCAATTTTCAATCTCAAGGGTGGATTCAGTGACCAAAGATTGGATGTTTGTTGCATGATGCATAATTTTCATGATAGCTTGTGGAATCACTTGTGACATGTTGCACTGCTCGCGTTGCAAAATTTTGTCCATTAGATTAATCCAAGAATGTTAGTCCTGTGAATCATATTTTGCCGCGTAGACGCTAGCAAATCCTTCCAATGATCAAACCATTGTAACTGTAGGAAACAGTTTTGATCTAGCAATGGACTATGTGATGAAGAAGACCATGAAATAGATAGAAGCAGGCCCAAACGTATAGTTTGGATGTGTCGGCCAATCTGATCCGATAAAACTGAAGGCCTGGCCAACCCCAAAATAATCGACATGACTCTTCACCTTATTGATGTTTCATTCACTTCCTTTTCAGTTTTCCCTTTGATTCAGTTTTTGGACCCGAGAGAGAATTAAGGCGGAAATTTTCAGCTGGAAACACGCGTGCTCTCTGTTTCGTTTTCTTGATTTTTCCTTGTTCTTTTCTCCTTGGCTTTTAGGCTACTTATCATTCGCATAAACAAAACCTAGTGCCACGTAATCTTGGGGTTATTGGCCGCGCTTCATCTGTATACTTCTTCTTATCTTTTTTATGTAGATCATTTTTTATTTTCAATCATTGATATTGTCTAAAAAATTATTTTATTCCTATTAAATGTATCATTTTTAAAAATATTTTCTTTATTATTGTACATGCAATCTCTTTTTCTGCTCTTGAAACATAAAACGTTGTACAAAGAATAAAATTGGAAAAGGATATTAAATACTTTATCATTTATACGTAAAATAGTAGTACTCCTTCCCGATTAAACTACAAAGTATCGATAATTAATTTACAGTTTTCAAAAAATATTAGTTGAAACATTAATTTTAAAAAAAAATAATTTTTTTAATTTTATGCTCATTAATTGTTTAAAAAAAGTAATAAATGAAATAGAAGTATGATTAAAAAATTAATTATACAAGTTACCTAATGCTTTATATTTTAGACCAAGCAAAGGTTTTAGAAGATTTTTTATATTGTAATACGGGGGGAGTAACTTATAAAAATGATGATCAATTTTTATAAAAAAATATTTTTATACAAAATTAAAGGATTATTATCACCAGGATTTAGACAAGACAATTAAGGAAATACTCCACTCGTCCTATTCATACAGTAAAGAGTGAAAAATAAAATTTGATTCTATTTACAGGGCACTTGTTAATTTTTAATTTTTTTCATTCTATTTTTGCTCTTATTAAATATTTAAATAAAAATACTAATAATAAAATTTAAGAATATTTATTAACAGTAAAGTAAAATTTGTTAAAGCTCAAAACAAAATTAATAGAGTTTAAGATTTTTTCTTAAATTTTGATTAAAATATGTTAAAAGTGACTATCAATAAAATAAGATAAAGTAATAATATTCCATCCATTTCAAATTATAAAACACTTTTAGGGAGAATTAAATGTCTTAAAATATAAGATACTTTGATTTAAAAAATAAGGTTTTATTAATGATTTTTTTCATTATTACCTTTTTCATATATTCTCTCTTTTTAATATTCTTTTATCAAAAAAATATTAAATAAAAGGTATTTTTAAAAATTTATATTTTTATCTAAAAAAGTAAAGTAATAAAGTATATTTAATAAATTTTATTAATATATAAAATTTTATTTAAAATATTTTATAATTTAAACGGAGGAATCACTATGTATCATTAATTAAACATGATAATCAAGAAGCCAGAATCATGTTCCTGACTCACGAGCCCTTCATTTCTCAAATGCGTTCCTTGTCACATATAGAGAAGTGGGGGGTTAGAAGTCGCGATGTCGTCCAATGAGAATAAGCCAGGCCCGCTTGACCAATGGCCATGTTGGTAGTTAGCATCGCAAGAAGCACAAGACGCAATCCACCTCGGGAAAAAACCCCCCTCCTGTAAAACAAAAAACAAAAAAAAAACCCTAAAATTGGCGTACGAACCAGAGAGTTATTCTGTCTTAATTGTGAAATTATCTTCTGAAACTACTACTACCCTCATGTGTATGTTAAAAAGTGGTCTCCACCAGTGTTTGAGATTTTTTCTTTTTTTTTACTCAATAGTACTTCAAGTTGATTGCATATACTTAGTAAGATTTCCTTCATTTAGTCCTTTTTTAAAAAAAAATTGATGAATGATTATGTCATCATGATGATTAGAATTGTTTGAACGGCTAATGAGATCGCTTTTAAGAAAAGATTGTGTTTAAGCTTGTGAAAAGCATTTAAGCACGAGCCCTCTCCATGTTTCTTATCTTCAATCTCCAGCATCGAAAATGCATCTCCCATGATATGAAATGAAAAAAAAAAAAAGAAAAATCGAAATTCATGAAAATGGCGTGGGAGGACAGGAGAGAATTAGGTTACCTGGGTGCGACGATGAGGGTCGCAATCGGGCATAAGGATCACAGGGAGAGCGTGAGGGGAGGGTATAGTTAGGTAAAATCAGGAGGAACCGCCCTAAGAGTTTGTAGCCATTAGAGTGAGCCCCACAGGATGCTCTTTTTCAATCATATCATGCTCTCCCTTCCACATCATTCTCTTCTCTTTCCAATTCCAAGCACTAATGGTAAATATTCCATCGCCCGCCACCGGTTTCTCAATCTCTCAACACCACATTTCCGTCTTAATCCATTTAACGCATCACCCCTCTTTACATCATCCAAACATTACATGACAGTAATATCTTGCTCAAAACCCAGTTCCCCCATTTCAATATTATTAATTTATCATTAATAACTATTGTGATATTAACATTCTACTAATATTGTAATTTTTCCAGGTTTATTTGACTGTGCACTAATTTTCTCCTATTAAAGGGGGGTAATCATATTCAATATGCAGTAAAAAATTAAATGTGAGTTTATTTTGCTTGACC
>NW_026556911.1:0-30023 GCF_029017545.1 Prosopis cineraria
CCTCAATCACAGCTTGAAAGCAAAAACATGGATCAATTTCAGTTGAATAAGCCTCATTCATTAGAAATCTCTCATGCTTTCCTGGTCCCACCTTTTTATGAAATTATAAATAAAAAGTCAAGTTCAAAAGATGTTTGAAAATACATAAATCTTGAGAATTTAGACGCAAACAACAATGATTATATGATCTCAACATACTTCCTTCTATGGTGGACACAACCGCATTATCAGGAACAGTTCACTCAGAAATGGAATCTTCAAGCTTCATATTCATATGATGATCTCTATACCCTAGAGGATGTAATTAATTCTCATTATGGAGTGAATATGAAAACAAAAAAGAATATGTCATAAAATATTGTGAACTTCTCTGGCCAGTTTGAAGAATATTTTATGTATTACTCCTCTAGTCCTATTTATAAAATAAAAAAAAGAATATTTGTTTTGATCATATTCATGTGACATCTCAATGATTACTGTATCCATCTTTACCTTTTTATCCCTGTTAAATGTTAGAAAGGATAATAACATTAAAGTGTATAACTTTTAAAATATATATATTTAATAGGAGTACAATTGCAAACTTGTTGAATTTTTAAATAAAGTTTATAAAATTTAAAGTTTTTTCTTAATTATAGTAAAAATGTTAAAAATGACTTCTAAATAAAACATAGAGAGTAATTTTAAATACTTTCAGTTTTAAATGTAGAAGCTAGTTAACTAATTTGCATATTAAAAAAGCTACTCTCTTGCATTTTGACGCATTTTGAAGAATCTGAATTGAAAGGAAACTGTTGTGCTGTATATAATGGAGGTCACAAAAACAATATGTTATAAAACATTTTGTTAGAATCTATATTTGAAGTTAAAAGGAATTTTATAAAATCTTAAAAGTAATCAATTTCATTGTACATAAATTGCCCATGCGAAGAAAAATAAAGATGCTGACTCCAAAAAATTAACAAATTTTTAAGGACGTTAATTAATTTTAACTATTTTTCTATTTATGTGAAAACTATCTTATAATATGAAACTAAATGAATACCATGCTTAAAAGACAACACAGCCTAATTTCTTGATCTTTGGTCAACAAGACCCTGCACAATAAAATACACATTATTTTTCAAGCACAACAGTCAAATATTCAATTTGACTCTCATTAATTTAGTGCCTTTCATATAATTTCAGTTAAAACAATCTAGCAAGCATGTAACAAAAATTCAAAATGTAAATCTCTTTCTTCTTAAAGGTCATTCTCCTTCGGATTCAACATTCCAAGTCTTGTCCCCCCCCCCCAAATTTTTCTTGTTCTTGACAACAGTGGCCTTTCTCTTCCTAGGATGAAAAGAATTGAATCAAAACGCTGAAGGTCATATGAACATTACAAACAACAAAAGTCCTTGAGGTTGGCAAAAACATTCTTATTTAGTCATTAAATTTGTGTTTAAAAATGGCTTTCTATAGTTGACCATAGTCTAATCATGAAAGTTGTAGGTAGAGCCAATAGTAGGCCAGCCTATTCAGATCGAGTTCAATTTAGATAGTGTTTATTCTGATCAAGATTAAAATATCCTACCACATAAAAGAAGCCATATAGTCAAACCCAACCCTAATCCCTCAGGTTGTTAAATATTATTTATTGTATTCTTTATTTTTCATCTAATTTCAATTTTTATTTTAAAAATTAATATTTTGAATTTTTATATTATTTTATTCATAATAAAAAAAGAATTCAAGCATTCAGGCTAAGCTCATTCAGATTTGGGCTTGGCTTGAATTTCTTTAGGTTTATTCAGACAGCTCGAATAAGCTCAAAGAAAAGAAAATCTTTAAAACTCTCAAGCCCTACTCTAAAATTTTTCAGGTTTATTTACATTGACCTATCTAGTTTAGCCCAATTACCATCTCTAGCTACATGTGACTATAAATCTAATTATCAAATAAAATTAGAACCATGGAAAAGCCACCAGGCCAAGGTGCAATTCTTAGCAAACCATCAACAATATTGTTCAGTCAAATATAGATTCATTCAAAGAAGTCATACAATGATTAACAGGTCCATTAGACTGCACGACACAAGCAGAAGTAGCAAAAAGTATTGGCGTGAAGAGGACAATATCTAAACTCCATGAGAGGAGGCAATATACAAGACCTAAACATGAGATAGTTAAACCCTCTTGTCATTGTAAATCAAGTGTATCAGCCAATCACCATTATAATTTTTCAGCCTCTAAGTCAAGAGATTCTAGCTTTCCTTCAAGTCCCATATCAGGGAATTCAAATCATATACCGAGTCCCAAAACCCCTTCAACAATTTTTTTCTCGATTAACTATTTTGGAAGAGAAAGAAGAGCCCGCAATAGCTGAACTAAACATAGAAGAAGAAAAAGCTATCAAAGAGAGTTTTATTTGCATCCATCTCCACGGTCTAAGTCTAAGTCAGGATACACTAAATCAGAATTACTTTGTTTTCCCTTGTGCCGCATAATACTAGTGGGAGAGTGTAATTTTAACCATCCTCAAGTTTCTAGTGTGTATCTTTCCAATCTTCAGACTAAAGATATCATGCCATCATATGGCCTAAGTACTTTGAAATTTGAACAAGTGAATGAATTTTGGAATCTGTCCTTTTGTTTTCTTGTGCTAATCTCACCTACAAGTATTTAAGTAAATACTTTACTGGTGCTACAACGAAAGAAAAAGACGGGCAATTTGGCTAAATTTGAAAATTGAATCAAGCTTTGAGACATATCGAGTGTCACATGAACCTTCATCAACAATCACTACCATCTCAAGATCAAGATAGATGCAGAAATAACAAACATTGCCGTGAGAAAACAATAACATGTCTCCAGACAACTATCCTCCCAAAATGGGATGGAGGGTGAAATATGAGGAACAAGTTTTACCACCCATAACCTTCTTTTATATACTCCCTTCGTTCAGTCACATAAGGTACCTTCTAAAAATAAAAAAATTAATCCAAAAATCATAAAGTGCCTAATCAGAATATCAAATGATGTCACAGCTTTATCCCTATAATTGTCATGGCTTTCTCGCAATTTGAGAAAAGCATGATGAGGTTCCCCCCCCCCTTTTTTTTTGAATTACAAGGCTACGATAAAACCGTGCAATAGACTAAGATCTAGTCATATCTAAAATCATAAGGTTTCTACACTCGTACGGTGGTACATCAAAAATCATAATATTAAAGGTTTCGTGCAGAGGCCGATGAGCCAAAAGATCAGCACATCTGTTTGCTTCTCTATGAATATGGTCAAAAGTAACCATCCAATGTCTCATAACAAAATCTCTGATCTTTCTAATAGTATCAGAATAAGGATGTCTGTCAGAGTAAGTACAATTAATGAGTGACAATGCCTCCAACGAATCAGAGTGAATATTGACTCTTCATAA
Organism: Prosopis cineraria; assembly: GCF_029017545.1. Lineage (NCBI taxonomy): Eukaryota > Viridiplantae > Streptophyta > Magnoliopsida > Fabales > Fabaceae > Prosopis > Prosopis cineraria. Next base: position 3,418 of record NW_026556911.1, read on the forward strand.
TTTCGCATTTCAACAAAGATTTAGTCTCTCAAAAATTCCCATAAGTTCTGCTACTGTATTAGATTGATAGCTAAGGTACTTTGAAAATCCTTTAATTGATAAAGGTACAATTGAAATATTGGAATATTTTTGAACAAACAAAGCAATCTGTAATGGCCTAAAAAAAAAAAAATTGATGGGGCATTATTTTGTAATTTTTTTCAACAAACTTTGAGTCTTGTTTTGTAATTTCCCAATGAACTTATTATTTTAATATCTCCTTCCCCATTGTCGGTTATTCGCGCAGAGCACATAGGATGAGAGAGCTCGCATTCTTCCTCTGTATTCTTCTCATTTCTCGTTGCATGAACTTCCATCTCGCCGGTGGTGTGCGTCCGTTTCTTTCCCTTGCTGTTCGTCCTTCTCTGTCCAGTGAAGTAGCTGAATCTCCTCCCCAATTTTGCTCTGTTTGTGACTGACAGGGGTGTGGGTTTGGGTTGCTGGATTCTCTTCCCCTGCCATCATCTTCAGCTCGGTGCCAACATGAGGTGAGTGGTCTTCAACTTCTTCTCTTGCTGTCGCGTTTCTGTGGCTGGAAGAATTGATATCGTCGGATTTTTCCTCTGATTTGCTCTCCATTGCTGCTGTTGCTTGGTGGCTGACGATTTGTGTATGTTTAGTTTCTATCTGTTCTTCCTCCTCTACTGATTGGCGTCGCGTGTGTGTGCTTGATCTTTGTTTTCTTTTTCCCTTCTTCTTCCTCCTTAGTTGCTGGAAGTGGCACGCATGTGTATGGTAAGCATGATTTTCTATTTTGCTGTCAACAATTCTTGCTTTATTCTGAATGGTGGCTGTCACGATTATTGAAGATGGTGACTGAAAATTCAATTAAGCGTTTCAGCTGGGTTTTGTTGAAGGAAAAGGACACCGAATTTTGTTGTTGCGTAAATTTGTGAAGGGAGAAGTTGTTGAATGAGTATATATACGTGTGCGTTAGAATTTCTAGTTGAAATTTCTAAATTTGGTTGCTGTTAAGTGTAATTTACATGGTTGATTTGGGATTTAATTTGAGATAATTTGTGTTATTGATGATACTATTATGGAAGTTGATTTAGGAATTAAATGGTGAGAACAAGAGTTGGGATTTATAGAAATTGGTTAGGTGATGAGCAAATAGGAATGCTCTGAAGAGGTTTGTCTAAATGCTTAAAAGAAGGGAAAAGTTGATTAAATTTATTATGATTTATGATTGAGAATGGGCCATAAGGAAGTATGAGGAAAAATGGAGATTTATCAAATGGTTTAGCTAACTCCAGTACACTCGTAATATAAGTTGTTAGAGTATTATCTTTAATATTGTTTGGGTTAAATTTAAATATCCATTAAGATCTTGAAAAATTTCTTAATAAATGATTTTAGACTCATGATTTACTTGTTAGGAAACTAAGAGCATCATTAGAATTTAAGTGAAAAGTTAAGAGAGGCAAATTTTAGAATTATCGGAAACTTTTAGGTGAATGAGTAGCATTCCGAAATAATTTCTTGCAAAAGTGCTTATAAAATTTTTCATTTAAATTTTTATAGCATTTCTTTATGAGTTGTATAAATATTCTTAAATTTTATTTTTATGATTTGTACAGTTCTTTTTACTTACCTCACTTTTATATTAATTGGTTTATTATAGAATTTGCTTTGTTTTCATTAAGAATTATGTTATTGTTAAAGAATATTTGGAACTGGTACATTATTAACCGATTATCTATTGTAAACATTTCTAGTGTTTAAATTTCATAATTTATATGACAGTGGTTAATGTGATGATTCGTACATGGAGAAAATAATTAAAAAGAAAATTTGATAGCTGAATATTATATCTTAAAAGAAATGGTTTTAAATGAATGTTTCAACCCCATGTACGCTTGATTTAATTAGGAGGATTGAGTTCAAAACACTGAATGCTAACGGCAATTTCATTAGCCCTTGGCGTGCCAAGGTACACCTAGTTAGCAAGGTGCATTGGAGGTGCTAGCTCGTGTGCCAGCCAACACAAGCGAAATGGAGGATGTAGTTCTGTGGATATGATCCACGCCTGTTATTCGTGAGCTTTATGCTTGTGTCTGTTTTCATGGCTTTTTGCCACGTTAGATATATTATTTATCCTCATGGACTGTGTGTCCACGCCTGTTAATCATTCTGATCAAGTCCCGTTAAAGAAGGAACTTTGAAACTATTTTCTTTAAATTGATCTCAAGATGTAAATTGCTATTTTTAACTAGATGTGGATTTTATATTGAATAATATATATATATATATCCTAAGACGTTTAAACATGTATAGAAATTTAATAATTTGGAATTTAAAACTTTAATAATTTCATTTGTATTTATGTATTCTTGGTTTATATTATTTTTAAATGATTATTTTAGTAAATTTATAATTGGCTCATTGATTATTTTTCATTATTTCTTTTAACTATCAATTGGGACACTACTCACCGAAAAAATTTTCTTTGGTCTTAGATATTGAAATTGACCCTACATCTCTTATTGATCACTGAGAGACACAATTATTTTTTGGAACTGTGAAAGTATGTGGTAGTTACTTTTGATGTAAATATATTTTATATTATGAAATTGTAACTTAATGCTTCACGTATACCGTGGTTAGGTCCTAGTTTTATTTTGCTGATATATAATCTGCTGGTATGAAGTTAGTCTCCTTCTTTGGCTAGTTTCACTATTATAAGAATTTGAGGAGGTCCAAGTTACAGGGAAGATTTTATCAAAATTTTTACAAAATATTTAAGACCTTATGAACTTTATAAATATATATATAAAAACTATATATTGATAATGTAGTTTAATTTCTGGCTAGTTAAAGCTTATGGAATGTGAGGTTATTTCATATTCTATGCTGGTCATGCCCTCAGTATCGGGGTGTGATACAATCTAACAAATTTTCTTAATTTTCTTGAAAATTGTCTAGAAAACCTTATATAAGGGACTGGAGGGAGAATTTATTAATTTTACCACCGTTAAATTTCAGTTTTAGTGCCTTTCAAATGAAACAAACAAATTCATAAAGAACTGCTTTGCATCGTTGGCAGGGGAAAAAATCTGTTTTATAGTAGCTTCATTATAATCAATCCACCAGCTTCTACCTAATGATAATAACAACAAGAGATTAATCTAATAATTGAACAGTTTATCCTATCGCTTCCACAAGAAATGTGATTTCAGAGTCCATAAGTCCAGACCCCACTCACTTTAAACCATCTTTTAACTCAAAAAAAGTTATGGTTCCACCGTTTTCTGTGTCAATCATCTTGAATAACTCCTTCAATCCAGCAATTTCTTCCTCAGAGCGCTCTCGGCAATAACCTAAGATTAAGATAGATGGTCAATGTGATAGTCTGAAAGCATAACCTCCCGAAAAATATGACATGAATTACTTAAATTTCCCGGCAAAGATAGAAGTTAAAGGAATTCCAAACACAGATGGGGGGGAAAAAGTTTAACGCATATGAGTTAGGCGCCATGTAAGGTATCTGGATTCATACAAATCAACCAGTTGATTTGAAAAGTTCATCGCTTGCTGTCTAGCTGAATGTTAATAAAGGCATTTTGAAAAATGTTTTCACTGCAACCAGAAGATAAGCAATTTAAGTATTTTTAACATATTATTAGCACATAAATACCATTTAACTTCAGTAGAAAGGTAATAGAAAGTCTTATTGATGTAAGACACACACATACATCTATCTAGAAACAGGTGTCTTCTTCAGATCTTTAGAGCCACAGAGATTCAAGCTCCTTAACAGCAGAATACGTTTCTGGATAGAAGATCAAACAATCATCAAAACTTGTTCAAAGGCAATTTTTAAATGAGACTATTGTAGTTATAGAAAGTTAGAAAAGGGAACAGTATAGAATATGGAAACTGTTATAGTCTTATAGATGGCTTGAGAGGAAATTAGAAAAGGAATTGCCCTAAAGCTTTCACTGCCTTTGCCATTTGTCAAAGGTTTCTCGGTTAGTTTCTTGCTATGTTTAACAAATATTAGTTTTAGGGAATCTGGAATTTGCATTTCTCTGTCAATCGTGCCTGTTCTGTCTTGCACGTCCATAGGTTGGAATTTTCTGGATGTTTTATAACTATGCTAATCTGGCAAGTAGCTTCAACCTTTGGAGTGATACATGAAACTATTATAGATCTATAGTCTTATAAAAAGTTTGAAATGGAAACAGTATAGAATATGAAAACTGTTATAGTCTTATGGATGGTTCGAGAGGAAATTCGAAAAGGAAGTTACAGTAATGTTCTGAGATTCCTAACATGTAAGTAATCGGGAGCATATCCATAGAATAAAATAGCTTGGGACAGAGGTGATAGATAAAACAAAGTACAAGAGCATCAATTATTCCCTCGTTGTAAACCAGGGACAAGATTCTGATAGGCTGAAATAAATGGTAAACTGCTATTGTAAGGAATTAAGAAATGGCTAACTTCATCTTTCTTTGTGGACTTGCTGTCCTCCATTTTTTTTTTTGGTTGCCATTTTCTGGCCTGATATTGTTTTCTCGTTTAGTAGTTTGCCTTTTTTGTCTGGTAATTATTTTTGTCTCAATAGAAAAGAAAACGCAGTGCTTCATGCATCCTTTGAAGTTGTGGAATGCTGAAAAAAGGGAAATCTAGATGTATAAGAATCAATTGATCTATAATTTACTAGTAAGTGTGATTTAGTTTTTGTAGTTTCAATTAGAGCAACAATTTGTTACTTAGAATGAAGAAATAAAGCAATAATTGAGACAACAATTTAATTGTCTTTAATTAGTTCATTAAAAAAAATAAATAAATAACTAGGGGAATTCTGTTGTTTTGATAAGCAAAACAGAGAGAAAAATGTTCATCTAACTGAAGTTAATGGGAGCATCTTGGTTTATCGAGAGACTGAATTAAAAATATGACTTAGTTTAGAGATACCTGATGGAATTCTGAGTTGTGTGACATGGATTGTAGCAATCAGGTACAGAAGAAATTCTGTATCTCTATCTTCTCTTTGCTTTTTCTAATTAATAATAAAGATATAGAAGCCTATTGAAAAGCTGATGCTTCTCTAGATAGATCTGAGTTCAGTTTCAAACACTAAAACAATTTCCCCCAATTCCTATGAGCACTACCTTCACCAGTATCCCTAAAATTCTTCTTCCTCTGTATTCAATCACTAGTTCTTTAATGCTGATGCAATTATATGAAAGGAGATGCATGCATACTCTCATCGTGGATTCATGAATAGCTGGGAAATTTGTGAGTTCAGTTGAGAATTTTTCTGTACCTTTGATATCTTCTGCCTCTTCAACAAATGTCATATTGTTAACCGTGTGCGTATATTATAATGCCCCCAAGTTACAAATCAACTTAACTTTTTATATCATATAAATGGATGGTATGGATATATATATGGGTTAAATAAACTCCCCCACCATATTCATTTTCTAGATTTTTACTGGTATTGATACGATTTTGGCCAGAATTAAGTGGATGAGCATTACCAAACCATTTCTTATCCATGGCAGGATTTTGGTGAAAAAGTTAAGGTGAATGCTGGTTTCATACGAGGTTCCACTGGTGTGTCTAATTCAGTGCTTATCAGTTAGTAGGACACAGGTGATTTGCTAGTTGATACATCTGTGGCTTCCAGTAAAAGATTTTGCTTGATAGATTTCAAGACATTGACATGACACTTTTTTTTTCCTAGGTGTATTCCAACAATTGTCAAATATTTTTCAGTTAATTTTTACTTGATTAAATTTTATCAAGCCTTCATGTACAGCAGAGGGTTAACATGGTATTGGTCCTATAAACGGAAATAGGAAGAGTTGCTTGTAGAAAGAAGCACGCATCAGTATTCATATGGGTTGATTTCAATCATTTCATTTAAATGACTCTAACCTCATGTTATCTTTTACACACACACGCACGCGCACACACATTTGTAATGGCCCAAAATGTTGCACGGTGTGAGTTATGTCGGTTATATAATTATCAGTTCTTAAGTTTGAACCCTTTAGTGTCAGAATGATTTCCATTTTGCTATTAGTTTGATTAAAATTACCATTATGTCCTTCTCCTTATCTGTTTTCATCCACTTTCCCGATTCATTTTGGATATTCTGCATGGAGAGAGAGAGAGAGCGATCTCGTCCAGAAGCTTCACCCGTCGACTTCCAATCTCTAGTCTCGCCGTCGTTCGTTCTCGTCACTGTCGCCGGAAAGAAGGTGCGCCGGATTCTTCTTCCTCTTCTTTTGTTCGTTTGGTTAGATTCTCCTTTCCCTCTTTCCTCCCTGTTTTCTCCTTCTCGCTTTTCGATCATCGACGAGGGAGCCAGGAATTGTTGCCTGTCCGTTCGTCCGCCGCTGCAAGGAGCTTCGCAAGGTCATGATTGACCTCACCTCCTCCCTTGCGTCGCTATTGTTCTTCTTTTCCTGATTCAAATGTCGTTATGGTGATTGTGTGTGGCTGTGGGAAGTATCGGTCCTCCCTCTCCATTTCCCCATTGTTTTGTTGGTGAGTAATCTCACCTCTCTTTCCCCATTGTTTGATATATGCGCACTTGTGGTGAGTTGCTGCTATTAGATTCTTTCACTCACTAATTCTGCATATATTGGATTTTGAGAGGAAAAATTTTGATTTTTTATGGCTGCTGTATATATATGTGTGCGTGGGTAAGGACAAATTGTTATAACAAAAAAATAAAAAAAGAAATTAATGATCATTTTCTCTATTTCTATGGTTGTGACCGCGTGGATGAGCTGAATTTATTGGAGTCTTGGTGCCGTTGAATTATTGGAAGAACTTTGGGATTGGATTTGAAGGGAAGAATTGAGTATTAAAATTTGAAAATTCATGTATGTAAAATATTTGATAAAATGCCTTTTAGAAAAGTCTTTGATGATATATTTCTTGTTCAAATTTTATTAATTATAGTGAGAGGAATGATTGACTCAAATATTATTCAGTTGAGTTTAAGTTGAAAGTGACAAAGAAATTTGATTATGAAAATATTCTTGGTTGTTGAGATATTGTTGGTTAAGATTATGAATTTTTTTTTTCTTTCTTTCCTTTTTGTCTATCGTGAGTAATGTGAAGTTGGGAGATGATTTTCTTTGAGTATTAAAGTTGATTTATGTTGAAGAAGAAGTTTGATTAGTTTAAATATGCATTGACATTGAAAAGTTTATGGATAATGATTGGGATAAGATTTGGATAAAAGAACCTAAATTTATTAGTTAAAGAGTTCATGTTTGTAAAATGTTGATACAATGTTTGAGAAAAGTGAAGATTGAGGTTTATTTGTGATATATCTTTGGAATTTTGGATTGAAGTCTTGAATAATAAAGTTTATAAATGAATAACAATAATATAATTACTTGGATACTAGGAATTTAAAGGTCAAATATTGTACTAGAGGATCAGTTGAAAGTAAGTTACACACTTGGAGACTCTACAGGTAAGTAGATAGTGTCCCAACTAATTTATGAATTAATTTTTCTTATTAAAATTTATTTTATTACATTGATTATTTTAATAATAATTATGTTGATTAGTGGATACTTTGTTAATTAAATTTTTTCATTTTTAAATTTTAAGATGGTGGTGAAAAATGATTCATCATAGCATATGAATGTTTTACCCCTTATAAGATATTCTTTCAGGATTAATAAATTTCTTTTCATTAGCATTGAGAATTTTTGATTATTTAACAAATGCAAGTATGAGCATTGGATATGAAATTTTATTCTGGCAAGTTTTAATGCTTAAAAGTATTCATGTGAGTTTGATTTTTGAGAATGAGAACTGTATTTTGAAAGTGATAATTTTCTCGTATGTTTGAAAATGGTTTTAAAAAGGGATTTTATATAAAACACTGATTACTAATGATAGTTTCGTTAGCCCTTGGCGCGCCATGGTACACCTAGCTAGTAGGGTGTTTATAGGAGGTGCTAGCCTGGTGTGATGGCCAATGCACGTGAAACGAAGGAATGGTTATTCGTGAGCATCATATTCACGTTTGTTTTGTGACTTCGGCTACGTTTAGTTAGCATTACCTTCATGGACTGTGTGTCTATGTTTGTTTTCATGGCATAAGCCGCGTTTGGTTATTTACTCTCGTGAACTGTGTGTTCAAGTTTGTTAATTATTCTGATAAGTTCTTATAATTATAAATTCAATCATTTGATGATTTCATATTCTATTGGTTTTTATTTAATAATTTATTTATAAATATTTATTTCATTTAAGTGCTTTCTTGAAATCAAGTAAAATTAACATTTGTTATGATAGTTTAATGATTTGAGATTTTATTTAAAATTTTATAGAGCCATTTTATTATGAAATTTATTAAATTTTTACGAAAATTATTGTCTCTTTAACTTACATAATTATTTTAAACTTTTTATTTTATTTATATTTTATTATTTATTGTTGGAACGTTATTCATTGAAAAATTATTTTTGGTCTCAGCAATCTTAGTTAACGCCGATCCTCCTTTTGGCTCCTAAGAACTTATAGACGTGTATTTTTGATGTAATTATAAATACTTATGCATTTTATTTTTGAAAAGTATGGTTAGGTGCTTTACATAGGTTATAATTAGTGCTTTTATTTTGATATATATGCTGTCGGTTGGTTAGAAGGAGCTAAGCTCTTGATTGATGGATTATTTTGTGAAAAATCTTGTATCGTAGAAATTTTGGGAGATTTTATTTAGGGAGGAGGTTTTATTGAAATTTTTATAAAAAAAGTTGAAACTTTGTTATAATGATTAATATTAAGAATGCTAAAATTTCAATAGAAATCTAAAATTATTTTGAAAATGAAGTGAACTTACATTTTGAGGCTTATGTGGATGTGCAACATTTCGTGTCGGTCATTCTCTATTTTTGGGGCGTGAGACACATTTACAATTTCACTATTATTGACCCATGGGAGTAGTCGCTTGAAATGGATAATGTATTTTATATAATATATCTAAATATTAGTGATATCATAATATTGGTGATGTTTAATATTTTTATTTTTTTATTCTTGAGAGATTTAATTTATTTTTGTTTTTTTATATATTTTTTTATAATAGAGGCTAATGAATATATACTCCAGAAGGAAAAGCGACTAGTTTATTTAATGCCTCTTAATTACCATATACGCTTTGCACATTTTATAAATCAATGTTTTAACCTAGGGTTTATGTGGCAGATTATTTACGACTTTAAAAACCACGTACGATGCCGAAGAGGAACCAATCATCTTCTTTGCTAATTGATCAAAGCATGAAGTCTAAGAAGCAAAAAGTTGAAGATAGTAGTCTGACAAATCACATTAATGGAGGATTATGTGAAAACAATGTTAATGATTTTTGGCAAATAGTTCCAAGTGGATTCACATTTTGCCCTATAGATCAAGAGCTGATCATGGCCTATTTGAGGGAGAAAGTGATGAATGAGCCATTCGAACCAATAATTATTGAAGTTGAAGTCTTTAAGTTCAATTCTAAAGAATTATCCAGTAAGTTTCTTTAATCTTTTATGATTCAATATATTTCATTAATATTTTAATAAAGGGTTTTATGTTTTTTATTTTGGGAAGAATGACAATAAAGTCCTCAAAACTGGGAATTTATGAGAAATAAGTTGTAAATATTGATTTAAACAATTGCAAATGAAAATTTAAAATTAAAAATTGAGAGTTGTATTTAAAATTTAAATGTCTTATTTATAGTTATAACTCCTGAATTGATGATTATTTACAATTAATTTTTCAAAAAAATTGGAGACCTAGCTGTTTAATGCCATTCTTCCTTTATTCTCATGTATGTGTTTGTAAATGGAAAGAGGAAACTATATATGTTAACATTTTAGTATGTATAATTGATAAGCTTACTTGAAATACGGTTGTAGTTGAATACTTTTTTAGTAAATATTGGTATAATGAAATTTTTTGTCCCATGTGATTGCCTCAATTATTTATTGGCTCTTGAAATTTAATTTTATTAATCAAGCCCCTAAAATTTGATTACCATGTACAATTTGTCCTTTTATGATTTGAAGGAGATGTAAAACGGGGTGGGAATGGAATATAAGCGATTGAGGTAATTGTGTATGATTATAAAATTTTTTAGGGACTTGCTTGTTAGATATTAAACCTTATGAACTAAATAGAAAAGTGAAGCAAACTTTAGGATCAGAAGTTTCATTATCATAGTAATTTTTTTATTAGTTATTGATTGGTCCTTGAAGTTTATTCTTAATCTGTCAAGTCCCTTAAATTGAATAACCATATAAAATTAGTCTTTATGGTTTGAAGGGGATGTAAAATGGGTTACAAAAAGAGGTGTGATTAAAGATGCTTGTAAGCAAGGTAGTCATGTATGATTATAAACTTTTAGAAACTTGATTGATAAAAATTAAACTTTAAGAATTAAATTGAAAATTGAGACAAGCTTTGGAATAAAAAAATTCATTATCCCAATAAATTTTCATGTCAAACAAATCATATTTCATAGTTAATGACATAATGGATTAGTCTCGTATATTTTTGTGAAGTATAACAATCACAGGAGTAAACTAATTTGGTTATACATGTATATTAATTATAAACACAGGACAATATAGGAGCTGGGGGTCTAGAGAAAATGTGTGGTACTTTTTCTCACCAATATGTCAAAATGGATCAATACAAGATGGCTATTGGAAGCCGACAGAAAAAATGTCGGTCCATTCATTTTGATGATGAAAGAACATTAATTGGAAAAGGTAGAACTTTGATTTATTATAAAGGAATCATCAAAAGAGCAAGAAGACTTTTGGATCATGCATGAGTATTATTTGGATCTGACAACACATGCAAGAGCGAGTTCCTTAGATACAAAGGTTAGTAGTACTTCATCCAGCCTTATATATAAGACAATTGTTATTAAAGCTACTGAATAAAACTGGAATCCTAGAATAGTTATATGATCTAGTTTGGTTAATATGGCTTTAATTTCTTGCTCTTGTTGAGAAACATTTGTTTTTCGCTTTCTAGGATGTAATTAATTCTAACTCAAAAGTTATGATTTGGTCTAATTTGTCTGGTTTTTTTGTCAAGCGTCTTGTTTTCAAGGTTGGGCTGACGAACCAAGTCTGACCGAGCCAAACCCTAATTATAAGTTATAACTATTTTGCTAAAAGAAAGAAATGGTTGATAAATCATTGATATTGTTAGAAAATATCATCTTTTAGAATACTTATTTCTCACACATGCAACATTTTACTCTACTAAAATAATGTGAAAAGGTAAAATTAGAAGAAGGTAATTAATCATCAATCTTTTTATATAAAGTGATTTATGAAATGGATTATCAAAGGAATATATAGTTTTGATTTGTAATCTTTATAGTGTTTCTAATTATTAGGATTATCCTAAATGGAAAATTTCTTTTCTATAAAAAAGGATACTGATATTGTTGTATCAATTTTTTTTTACACTTTTGCAGTTGGGTGATTGGGTTTTATGTAAGATTTACAACAACAAAAACAAGAACTTCATAAATAGCTATACTAAGGAGGACGCACGGTGGTTAGAACCATATTTAAGAAAAGAATCAACTCAAATGACTCATTCTTCTCAATCTCATTCTCAACCTCAATCATAGCTTGAAAGCGACAGTATGAATATGATTTAGTTGGATAATTTTAATTCATTAGAAATCTCTCATGCTTCTCCTAGAATGAAATTATAAACAAAATGACTCATTCTTCTCAAACTGATTCTCAAGATCAATCACAGCCTCAAAGAAACAATATGGATCCGATTCAATTCAACAATCCTCATTCATCAGAAATCTCTCAAGCTTCTGCTAGTCCTTCATCTTTCAATGAAATCAACAATGGAACGTCAAGTTCAGATGATGCTTGAATGTACATAGATCCTTCACAATTTGGACACAGAAAACGGTGATTTTATGATCATCCCAAGCATGCTTCCAGAATTAATGGAGCCTGATATCGATATTGGAGGAACCAGGCCATCTCATCATCTTCTATAACGCGAAGGACGTGATTAATTTTCAATTTGTAGTATGAATACTGAAAAAATCTGATATGTTTCGTTGTTAAGAATATTAGTCATAAAATATCTTAAACTTCTTTAGCATGTTTGTTCCGTGATTGAAAAGTAATGAAATAGAATAGAATGGATTAATAAAAAATAAAATGGACTACAGTCGTAATGAATCAATGGTTATATATAGATTTTTTTTAAAGGCAAGCAATGGAGTGGTAGAGATATTATGATGATGACCAACATGTATGACGTTATAAATCTTAATTCCTAGTGTTTAAGGACTATTGATTAGTATGGAAAGACTATTTTCAAGTTTGTACTAAAGAAAGATATTTGCATATCATGGAAGATATAGTGCAGTTGAGGATATATGTTAACTTCTGTTAAATTTTGCACCTAACCAGAGAATATTGTTACCAAAATATCATGTAATTCTACTATGAATTATTTAATAAGTTATGTTGGTCCAATTTATAATTTTTGTATAATTTTCAACTTGTTCGGCTCAATCCAAGTTCGACTTAACACAACCATATCTCCAAAAAAAAAAAAACACACACACACACACACAATAATAAAGATGATAATAATATATTAATCTATTAAACTTAAAATATGAAAAAGATATGAAACAAAAAAAAAGAATATGAAAAAGATATTAAAAACTAAGAACAAACTTGTGTTTGGTTTAATGATAATTTATATTTAAATTAAATCTTTCATTTGAATATATATTAATCTATAAATTTGTTCCAAGTTCAAATTCATGTTTTATAATATTTATAACGTCAAATTTTTTTTATATCCTAATTATTTAAAATTTTAGTTATTTCAACTCTTATGTTTTCTTTTTCACGTTTTTACTATTATTACTTCTATAACTATCATTCCTTTTCCGGTTTTTAATTTTCATTTCTCATTGATGAAATAATAAAGATAAACTCATTATTTTAATCTCTTTTTACTTTGAGACTCAACACATTTCTCTGATGCCTTTAAAATTTTGAAAAAATTAATCTGAGTTTTTGTAGTCTTTTTTAATTTTGAGTTAAATCCACATAATTTACTTTGTTTTATTGAAGCCCATATAATTTGATTGATTAAATATGTTAATCCCTAAGGATTAAAATTCTTGAATTTTTTCTTTAAAAATAAAGTTATACACTTTATATTTTTATTAAAAAATTATATAATTTTAGAATTGATTATATAATTTTTATAACTCAAAATTTATATAATTAGGTTATGTTTTCTAAATATACATATACATATATATATATATGTATATGTATATTTTTATAATTTTCAACTTACTTGAGCTCACTGCCCTCACTTGATTAAGTCCAATTTGGACTTAGCACAACGTATTGCGTAAAAATTTTTTATAATTATTCAAAAAAAAAATTGCATCACGATGACAACCACAATGACGATGAACTTCTTGAACTTAAAAAAAAAAAGAAAAAGGAAAGAAGAAGAAGGAAAGATTGGCCTAAGATGAAAACTTAAAATAAGGAAAAGATATAAACTAAATTTATTTGACTTTTGAATAGAAAAAGTATATACTTAATAATCCTATAACAGATTCTTAATTTTAATATTATTAATATTTTAAAATTTACTTATTGTGATTTGATTGAAAAAAAATTAAATTAAATATATAAGACTAAGGATTAAGATATAAACATTAAAATATTATAAATTAATAGATTGTTGGATAGAATTAAAATAATATGACTCGGAGTATTTTTACGAGAGTATAAGTAACATGATGTACTAAGTGTACCTAAGAAATTTCTCCAAACTTAGTACTCAAGTCTTTTCTTTTCATAAAAATGTAGAAAAATCAAAAAGTCAATATTTGAAGCATATTCCATCCTTAATCTTAAGATGTATCCAACGTTTTAAAATTATGTTAATTCAATTTATATATAATTAGTAGTAGTAGTAAATCTATTAGAGTCAATATACCTTAATTTCAAGATTGGTCTTTTTGAAATTTTTTTTTAAATAGGAATCTTCAAAAAATCATGCTCAGACTGATAAGATAATTTTTTATTTAAAGTTAAATTTTGTAGCACAATTTTGAAGATGAAATAACCAACTCTTTTAATGTGTATTTTTTGTTTAATTAATTCAAGAGAATTTTTTTAGTAGACTTATTTAACAGACTTTTTTATATTTTAATATTTTTTTCATTTTATTTGATTCCTTTTTTTGAATTTCTTGATGAAGATTGTCTTTGACTTTGCAAACTTCTTTTAGCCAATTTTGACTTTGCGAACTTTTTGTTTATTCTTCAAATGAAATTCCTAGTGAGAAAAAGGACCATGGCAAACTGATTTTTTTTTTATAAAGCATTATATATGTATATTCGCATTCGTTAAAAGATAAGTAAAAATAATTAAATCTGATTTATTTGAATTAAAATTCAAAACTCAAATAATTTTAAAAAATAGAAGATAATCAAGGATTATCTTTTATTTGTATTCAAATCTTTTCAAGACCTAACATGTCTATAAATAAGAGAGAAACAAACACAAAAGATCATTAAACAAATACCATCAAAAGCAAATGGCAAGACGATCCATCAAGCAAACATTTTTTTTTTCTTCTTCGTTCTTTTAATTTTTGTTTTTACATTCAAATACTTTGTACATCTTTTGTTTAGATAATAAATATAGGGTACAATCGGGTTATTATTTTTGAGTCAATAACCTTTGAAAAATTTTTTTTGAATAAATTAAAAAAGAAAATATTTTTTTGGATAAATAAAACAGCAAATATTGAAATAACACGTACGAGAATAGCTCAGGTGATAAGAATACTACATGGCTTAGTGTGAGTAGATGTCAAACCCTATAACACTAATAATAAAAGTTGGCCTAATGATAATGATTTAGTCCATAAGTCATAAAATCATGAGATCGAATCTCGTTATCGATGTGGGAACTAACTTTATTGATATGTATATATGAGGTTTCTTGGTACTTATGATTATTATATGTTTGTTTGGTATGGTATTGAAAATGATAACACTAAATTATATTTTTATATTTATTTTAATGATTTTAAAAGTGAAAAGACTGCAATGCCCCTCTCAAAAATTTTCTATAGAATAGACCATGTCTGGAACGAATTTCTTGAAATCTCCATCCCTTCCAAAATTTCTTCTTCCCCTCCATAATTAATTCCAAAATAAAAAAGAAATCCGATTCAAAAGTACAAAAGAAATTCTAAAAATCAATTCAAAACTGAAGGGTCAGGTCAATGAGTTTCTGGGAGAGGAATGGCACCCCTTTGATACCTGTTTGTTTCATATTTTTTTATGAAAAAAATTATTGTTTTTGGAAAAAAATATTTTTTATAAAATTTTATTATGTTTGTTTAATTTTTTAATAGTTTTTGAAAATAATTTAATATGGTAGATAATGGAGAATGCGCCATAAAATAATTAAATAATAGATTTTTTTTATAAGTAGAGATGGTGAAGATATCATAAAGTCTAAAAATATCTAAATCACAATTATTTTTTTATTATTATAACAAAACATAAGATAATATTTGTGTTTTTATAAAATCTTTAAACTATTTAAAAAATTATTTATTTTTTAATTGTGAACAAACTGCACCTAAAACTTTTAGTTCATTTATAGATTGGTAAAATGTGATTAGTTTATTTATTTAAAATACCTCTCTTATGCGCTTTGAATTTCATTGTAAATCAAAACAGACCGTTTTAATCCTAGTCTTTAATTTATATCGCAGATTGTTTGCAAATTTCAACCACGTACGCATGATGAACAAGAGGAAAATTTCATCATCTTTTTCGCTAAGTGATCAAAACATGAATGATTTTTGGGAAAAAAGAGAGAGTAAGAGTAGAAGATTAACGTGTGAAAACAATAATATTAATGATTTTTGGCAAATGGTTCCATGTGGATTTCAATTTTGCCCTACAAAATAAGAGCTGATCATGGCCTTTTTGAAGAAGAAAGTGATGAATGAGCCGTTGGAACCAATTCCAATAATTGAAGTTGATATCTATAAGTTCAATCCTCAACAACTATCCAGTAAGTTTTTTTATATCTTTTTTTTATGATTCAATATATTTTATTAATATTTTTTAAGAAATTGTTTTATGTTTTGTTTTTAAAGAAAAATATAATTGTTGGTCCTCATACTTTTAACATATTTTTTGTATTAGTCCTTATATCTTTTCTCTATTGCTCCTAGTCCCTCATGTTTCATTTATTTGCAATGCTATTTTCTATATGTTTAAATATGATCATAATGACTTAACAATGACTAACTTATACACAATCTTTGTTATTTTTTGTGATGACTTGTTAAAATGATGATGAATTACATAAAAACTGAGCAAAGCCATATATCAGAATCCTTATAATGGAAGAAGTTTTAGAATAAAGAAGACATGACAATTATAGTAGACAAGAACCAAACCTTAATCATAATTAGGAATCTATATTAGGCCTATTTATGGATTAGATCAATAACATTAAGGACGAAAGTGATTAATAAATTGATATCCCAGCCACTATTCTTGCTTCACACATTATTAATATACATGAATTTCACATCATTATTCTATTTGTCATGTCAGCATACTTTAATGATGTTATATGAAACAAAAGGATTACTTAGATAAGTTTAGAAAACATTAAAATCTAAAATAATAGAAAATAAAGTTGAGGGACTAAATGAACAACTTTCTCAAATGTAAGAGATTAAAAGTTATGTTATCCTTGATTCATAGTTAATGATAATGCATTATTTCTTGCTATGAAGCACAGCAAATAAAGTAATAGTGTTTTATGTATTAATTAATTATAAATGCAGGATAATATAGCAATTATGAATCACAAAATGAGTGGTACTTTTTTTCACCAAGAGATAGAAAATATAAAAATGGAAAGAGGCCAAAACGATCAATATTAGATGGGTACTGGAAGGCAACAGGAAAATGTCAATCAATTCATTCAAAGATGGAACAACTTTAATTGGAAAATGGAGAACTTTGGTTTATTATGAAGGCACTCATCAACAAAGTAAGAAGACCAATTGGATCATGTGCGGATATTTTTTGGATGAGATCACACATACAAGAACAAGTTCCTTGGATATGAAGGTTAGTAATATACTAAGTTCTATATATAAGTAATTGCAAATTTACAATTAACTATTTCATTGAAATTAAGAAGAATCAGTTAACCATTCATACTGTTTGCAAAAAGAATAAAAAAAGTTTTACATTTTATTCATATTAGATAGATCATCTTTTGAAAAACTTATTCCTTATATACAACCTCCAATTTTATTTATCTGTTACTTCTAACATATTTCATTAGAGAATTAAAAAAAAAACTTTAACCCTTTCATTTGGAATGAGAGGTAACACTAAGGGAAAAGTAGAAGAAAATGATATTATCTTTCCCTAACATTAAGTTTTTCTCTTCTTCAAAAAGGAAATTAGGGGAAAACAAGGGTGAAAAATGGCATCTTTTTTTTCAGTTTTCTCATTTAATTTTTCTTCTCTCATTTCCTATTTTCTACTTATTTCAAATAAATCCTAAAATTCATTAAATCTCTCTAAAAATTTAATAAGATTTCAATTTTACCCTTACTAAAATATACTCCCTCCATTTTAAAAATATAAACATTTTTGAGGAGTTAAATATTCAAAAATGTAAAGCATTTTTAATCTTTCAAGATGTAATCTATTTTTTTTTTCAAAAGTATCCCTATTGATAGTTACTTTATATTATTATAGGATGTTTAATAGGGATAAATATAAAAAATAAAGTTATTTGAAAGTAGGTAACTACTTTATTAGAGGTAAAATTGTTTAAAAATGCCTTACATTTTTTAATGAAAAGAATACATACTGCAAAATTGTTTTTTTCCCTCATCAACATTTAATAAGGGTAAAAAGAAAAATTACTGATAAAAAATCAATGACATGTCTTAGAATTAATCCAAAAAAAAAGTCTCTCTCATAAATGAGACCAAAGGAGTATGCAATATTTTACCCACTCAAAAAATTATAAAAAAATAAAATTTAAAATTGTGCAATGTAATTTTTGTTTTGGTTGGAAAAAAGGACTAACAATGTCTTTTAGAAAATGACTTATATATAAAACTAAAAGTAGCATATAGTTTTCATTTGTAATTTTTGTAGTGTTTTTAATTAAGATTACACTAAATAGAAAATTTCCCTTCTCTAAATGCTAATGATATTGTTTATGTACTTTATTTTTCCTAATTCTGCAGTTGGATGATTGGGTTCTATGTAAGATTTACAAGAACAATAAGAACTACAAGAAGAGCTATAAGAAGGAGGAAGCATGGTTAGAACCATTAACAATGGAGTCAACTCAAATGACTTGTTTTTCCCAAATACTGCCTCAAGCTCCTCAATCACAACTTGAAAGTAAAAACATGGATCAATTTTAGTTGAATAAGCCTTATTCATTAGAAATCTCTCATGCTTTTCCTGATCCCACATCTTTTTATGAAATTATAATAAAAAGTCAAGTTTAGAAGATGTTTGGAAATACATAGATCTTGAGAATTTGGACGCAGATAACAATGATTCTATGATCTCAAGCATGCTTCCTTCTATGGTGGACACAACTACATCATCAAGAATAGTTTACTCAAAAATGGAATCTTCAAGCTTCATATTCATATGATGATCTTTATACCTTGTAGGATGTAATTAATTCTCATTATGTAGTGAATAAGAAAACAAAAAAGAATATGTCATAAAATATTGTGAACTTCTCTAGCTAAAGAATATTTATCTGTATTACTCCTCTAGTCTTATCTATAGAATAGAGAAAGAATATTTATTTTGATCATATTCATTTGACATCTCAATGATTACTATATCCATCTTTAGCTTTTTGTCCCTGTTAAATGTTATAAAGGATAATAACTACTAAAGTGTATAACTTTTAAAATTTGTATATTTAATAGGAGTACAATTGCAAACTTGTTGAATTTTAAATAAAGTTTATAAAATTTAAAGTTTTCCTTGATTCTAGTAAAAAATGTGAAAATGACTTCTAAATAAAAACATAAAGAGTAATTTTAAATATTTTCAGTTTTAAATGCAGAAGCTAGTTAACTATTTGTATATTAAAAAAGCTACTCTCTTGCATTTTGATGCATTTTGAAGAATCTGAATTGAGAGGAAAACTGTTGTGGTGTATAGAGTGGAGGTCACAGAAAATAATATGTTACAAAACGTTTTGTTAGAATCTATATTTAAAGTTAAAAGGAATTTTATAAAATCTTAAAAGTAATCAATTTCATTGTACATGAATTGCCCATGAGAAGAAAAATAAAGGTGCTGACTCAAAAAATTAACAAATTTATAAGGACGTCAATTAATTTTAACTATTTTTCTATTTATGTGAGATAGTTAAAAACATCTTATAACATGAAACTAAATGAATACCATGCTTAAAAGACAAACAGCCTAATTTCTTGATCTTTGGTCAACAAGACCCTGCCCAATAAAATGCACAGTATTTTTTAAGCACAATAGTCAAATATTCAATTTGACTCTCATAAATTTAGTGCCTTTCATATAATTTCAGTTAAAACAATCTACAAGCATGTACCAAAAATTCAAAATGTAAATCTCTTTCTTCTTATAGGTCGTTCTCCTTTTGATTCAACATTCCAATTCCTGTTCCCCCCCTCCCCCTATTTTTCTTGTTCTTGACATACAGTGGCCTTTCTCCTAGGATGAAAAGAATTGAATCAAACGCTGAAGGTCATGTGAACATTACAAACGACAAAGGTCCTTGAGGTTGGCAAAAACATTCTTATTTAGTCATTAAATTTGTGTTTAAAATGGCTTTCTATAGTTGACCATAGTCTAATCATGAAAGTTGTAGGTAGAGCCAATAGTAGGTCGGCCTATTCAGATCGAGCTCAATTTGGATCGAGTTTATTCAGATTGAGATTAAATATCTTACCACATAAAAGATACTTATATAGTCAAACCTGACCCTAATCTCTCAGGTTGTTAATATTATTTATTGTATTCTTTATTTTTTTATCTAATTTCAATTTTTATTTTAAAAATTAATATTTTGAATTTTTATATTATTTTATTCATAATAAAAAAGGAATTCAAGTATTCAGGCTAAGCCCATTTAGATTTGGGCTTGACTCCAATTTTTTTAAGTTTATTCAAACAACTCGAATAAGCTTAAGGAAAAAGAAAATCTTTTAAAACTCTCAAGCTCGGTTCAAAATTTTTCAAGCTTATTTACGTTGACCCAATTACCATCTCTAGTTACATGTCATTGTAAATAAAAATAAGTACTATAGAGGCTTATATCATATCAGAATTTTATATTGTATATCCAAATTATCAATACATTGTATTGATATCTAAACTTGCACATATCCATCCACTTACTTTATATGTTTATAAGAAAAATAATCACCACCAATTGTTACAGGTATCATTATAAACTTGTGACAATTAACACTCTTAGATTAATAATAATTGGTTATTTATTTTTAGAATTATCTTTGAATTTTAATTTGTTTTATTTTATTCAGTTGAATAAAAATATCAATTTAATATCAATTTAAACTAACACGTTTGAAATTATATATGGGCGTCACTTTTTGACTCCAAGCTCGTGAGCATGGCTCAGCTTGATAGGGTGTTAGAGATTAAGGTCTTGTTTAGTTTTGTTCTATTTTTTTTAAAATTATTCTGTAAACTAATTTAAAGATTAATTTTTAAAATAAAATAAAAATATGTTTGATTATATCAATTTGAAAATAGTTTTAGGTGACATTTGGATTCATGGATTTGAATTTTAGATTTGAAATGCAAAATCTCATATTTAAAATCCATTTATTTAAAATATTTTGTTTAGGTAATTTAAAATATTTCAATGAAAAAGATAAATAAGTTGAAATTTGAAATGAAAATAAAAAATTAAAGGACAAATTTCTCTATATTTTTTAATTGACAAGAGACAATCAAAATGAAATATGAGAAAAGATATAAAAGTCATAGAGATATTAATAATTAAAAAATTAAGAGAATAAGATATTTAAAATGATTAAAATTTTAAATGACTAGAGTATATAATGGATTTAAATTTGAATTCATAAATTTTTATGTAGCTAGATAAGAGATTTGGACTAAATTCAAATTAAAATTGAAATTTTCATTAATCCAAATTACTATTAGAGTTAGGAAATGAAGGACGGTGATCACTAGTGATTAATGGTTATGGCCTATTATAGTGATTAGTCATAATTGGAGATAATTTACAATAATTACAATAAAATAAATCAGTTACCACCTAAACTTGAGATAGTTAAACCCTCTTGTCATTGTAAATCAAGTGTATCAGCCAATCACCACTACAATTTTTCAGCCTCTAAGTCAAGAGATTCCAGGGAATTCAAATCATATACCAAGTCCCAAAAACCCTTCAACATTTTTTTTTCTCGATTAACTACTTTGGAAGAGAAAGAAGAGCCCGCAATAGCTGAACTAAACATAGAAGAAGATGAAAAAGCTATCAAAGAGAGTTTTATTTGCATCCATCTCCACGGTCAAAGTCTAAGTCAGGATACACTAAATCAGAATTACTTTGTTTTCCCTTGTACCCCATAATACTAATGGGAGAGTGTAATTTTAACCATCCCCAAGTTTCTAGTCTGTATCTTTCCAATCTTCAGACTATAGATATCATGCCATCATACGGCCAAAGTACTTTGAAGTTTGAATAAGTGAATAAATTTTGGAATCTGTCCTTTTGTTTTCTCGTGCTAATCTCACTTGCAAGTATTCAAGTAAATACTTTATTGGTGTTACAACGAAAGAAAAAGACGGGCAATTGGCTAAATTGAAAATTGAATCAAGCTTTGAGACATATCGAGTGTCACATGAACCTTCATCAACAATCACTACCATCTCAAGATCAAGATAGATGCAGAAATAACAAACATTGCCGTGAGAAAACAAGAAAATGTCCCCAGACAACTATCCTCCCAAAATGGGATGGAGGGTGAAATATGAGGAACAAGTGTTACCATCCATAACCTTTTTTATATACTCCCTTCATTCAGTCACATAAGGTACCTTCCAAAAATAAAAAAATTAATCCAAAAATCATAAAGTGCCTAATCAGAATATCAAATGATGTCACAGTTTTATCCCTATAATTGTCAAGGCTTTCTCGCAATTTGACAAAAGCATGACGAGGTTCTCTTTAATTGATAAGGGTACAATTGAAATATCGGGATATTTTAAACAAATAAAGCAATCTAACAAAATTTCTTAATTTTCTTGAAAATTGTCTAGAAAACCTTGTATAAGGGACTGGAGGGAGAATTTATTAATTTTACCACCGTTAAATTTCAGTTTTAGTGCATTTCAAATGAAACAAATAAATGCATAAAGAACTGCTTTGCATTGTTGGCAGGGGAAAAAATCTGTTTTATAGTAGCTTCATTATAATCAAGCCACCAGCTTGTACCTAATGATAATAACAATAAGAGATTAATCTAATAATTGAACAGTTCACCTTACCGCTTCCACAAGATCTGTGATTTCAGAGTCCACAAGTCCAGACCCCACTCACTTTAAAACCATCTTTTAACTCAAAAAAGTTATGGTTCCACCGTTTTCTGTGTCAATCATCTTGAAGAACTCCTTCAATCCAGCAATTTCTTCCTCAGAGCGCCTCTCGGCAAAACCTGGGATTAAGATAGATGGTCAATGTAATAGTCTGAAAACAAAACCTTCCGAAAAATATGACATGAATTACTTAAATTTCCCAGCAAAGATAGAAGTTAAAGGAATTCCAAACACATGTAAAAAAAAGAAAAAAAAAGAAGTTTAACGCATATGAGTTAAGCACCATGTAAGGTATCTGGATTCATACAAATCAACCAGTTGATTTGAAAAGTTCATCGCTTGCTGTCTAGCTGAATGTTAATAAAGGCATTTTGAAAAATGTTTTCACTGCAACCAGAAGATAAGCAATTTAAGTATTTTTAACATATTATTAGCACATAAATACCATTTGACTTCAGTAGAAATGTAATAGAAGTCTTATTGATGTAAGACACACACACACACTGGCACATTTGCACCCACTCACACACATCTATCTAAAATCAGGTGTCTTCTTCAGATCTTTAGAGCCACAGAGATTCAAGCTCCTTAACAGCAGAATACGTTTCTGGATAGAAGATCAAACAATCATCAAAACTTGTTCAAAGGCAATTTTTAAATGAGACTATTGTAGTTATAGAAAGTTAGAAAAGGGAACAGTATAGAATATGGAAACTGTTATAGTCTTATAGATGGCTTGAGAGGAAATTAGAAAAGGAATTGCCCTAAAGCTTTCACTGCCTTTGCCATTTGTCAAAGGTTTCTCGGTTAGTTTCTTGCTATGTTTAACAAATATTAGTTTTAGGGAATCTACAATTTGCATTTCTCTGTCAATCGTGCCTGTTCTGTCTTGCACGTCCATAGGTTGGAATTTCTGGATGTTTTATAACTATGCTAATCTGGCAAGTAGCTTCGACCTTCGGAGTGATACATGAAACTATTATAGATCTATAGTCTTATAAAAAGTTTGAAATGGAAACAGTATAGAATATGAAAACTGTTATAGTCTTATGGATGGTTCGAGAGGGAAATTCGAAAAGGAAGTTACACTAATGTTCTGAGATTCCTAACATGTAAGTAATCGGGAGCATATCCATAGAATAAAATAGCTTGGGACAGAGGTGATAGATAAAACAAAGTACAAGAGCATCAATTATTCCCTCGTTGTAAACCAGGGACAAGATTCTGATAGGCTGAAATAAATGGTAAACTGCTATTGTAAGGAATTAAGAAATGGCTAACTTCATCTTTCTTAGTGGACTTGCTGTCCTCCATTTTTTTTTTTTTGTTGCCATTTTCTGGCCTGATATTGTTTTCTCGTTTAGTAGTTTGCCTTTTTTGTCTGGTAATTATTTTTGTCTCAATAGAAAAGAAAACGCAGTGCTTCATGCATCCTTTGAAGTTGTGGAATGCTGAAAAAAGGGAAATCTAGATGTATAAGAATCAATTGATCTATAATTTACTAGTAAGTGTGATTTAGTTTTTGTAGTTTCAATTAGAGCAACAATTTGTTACTTAGAATGAAGAAATAAAGCAATAATTGAGACAACAATTTAATTGTCTTTAATTAGTTCATTAAAAAAATAAATAAATAACTAGGGGAATTCCGTTGCTCTGATTAGCAAAACAGAGAGAAAAGTGTCCATCGAACTGAAGTTAATGGGAGCATCTTGCTTTATCGAGAGACTGAATTAAAAATATGACTTAGTTTAGAGATACCTGATGGAATTCTGAGTTGTGTGACATGGATTGTAGCAATCAGGTACAGAAGAAATTCTGTATTTCTATCTTCTCTTTGCTTTTTCTAATTAATAATAAAGATATAGAAGCCTATTGAAAAGCTGATGCTTCTCTAGATAGATCTGAGTTTCAGTTTCAAACACTAAAACAATTTCCCCCATTCCATGAGCACTACCTTCACCAGTATCCCTAACATTCTTCCTCCTCTGTCTTCAATCACTAGTTCTTAATTGCTGATGCAATTATATGAAAGGAGATGCATGCATACTCTCATCGCGGATTCATGAATAGCTGGGGAAATTTGTGAATTCAGTTGAGGATTTTCTGTACCTTTGACGTCTTTTGCCTCTTTCAACAAATGTCATGTTGTTAACCGTGTGCGTATATTATAATTCCTCCAAGTTATAAATCCACTTAACTTTTTATGTCATATAAATGGATGGTATGAATAAATGTGAGTTAAATAAACTCCCCCACCATCTTCATTTTCTAGATTTTTACTGGTATTGATATGATTTTGGCCAGAATTAAGTGGATGAGCGATTACCAAACCATTTCTTATCCATGGCAGGATTTTGGTGAAAAGTAAAGGTGAATGCTGTTTTCATACGAGGTTCCACTGGTGTGTCTAATTCAGTGCTTATCAGTCAGTGGGACACAAGTGATTTACTAGTTGATACATCTGTGGCTTCCAGCAAAGATTTTGCTTGATAGATTTCAAGACATTGATATGACACCTTTTTTTTTCTTAGGTGTATTCCAACAATTGTCACAATATTTTTCAGTTAATTTTTACTTGATTAAATTTTATCACGCCTTCATGTACAGCACAGGGTTAACATGATATTGGTCCTATAAATGAAATTTAAAGAGTTGCTTGTAGAAAGAAGTATGTATCAGTATTCATATGGGTTGATTTCAATCATTTCATCGAAATGACTCTAACCTCATTTTATCTTTCACACACACACACACACACGCATTTATAATTTCACTATTATTGACCTATGGAAGTACTCACTTGAAATGAATAATGTATTTTATATAACATATCTCAATATTAGTGATATCATAATACTGGTGATGTTTAATATTTTTATTTTATTCATGAGGGATTTAATTTATTTTTGTTTTTTATATAGTTTTTTATAATAGAGGCTAATGAATATATGCTCCCGAAGGAAAAGCGATTAGATTATTTAATGCCTCTGATCATATACGCTTTGAACATTTTATAAATCAATGTTTTAACATAGTGTTTATGTGGCCGATTATTTACGAATTTAAAACCCACGTACGATGCGGAACCAGTCATCTTTGCTAATTGACCAAAGCATGAAGTCTGAGAAGCAAAAAGTTGAAGATAGTAGTCTGACAAATCACATTAATGGAGGATTAGGTGAAAAACAATGTTAATGATTTTTAGCAAATGACTCCAAGTGGATTCACATTTTGTCCTACAGATCAAGAGCTGATCATGGCCTATTTGAGAAAGAAAGTAATGAATGAGTCATTGGAACCCAAACCCAATTATTGAAATTGGAGTCTTTAAGTTCAATCCTAAACCATTATCCAGCAAGTTTATTTAATCTTTTATGATTCAATATATTCATTAATATTTTAATAAAAGGTTTTTATGTTTTTTATTATTGGAAGAATGACAATAAAGTGCTCAAAACTGAGAATTTATGAAAAATAAGTTATAAACATTGATTCAAACAGTTGTAAATAGGAAGATTTACAATTTTAAATTGAAAACTGAAAGTTGTATTTAAAATTTAAATGTCTTATTTATAGTTAGAACTCCTAAATTTATGATTATTTAAATCAATATTTACAATTAATTTTTTTAAAAAAAAAATTGGAGACCTAACTATCATAAATTTATGTTTGAGACTTTAATGTCATTCTTCGTTTATTCTTGTGTATGTTTTTTGTAAATAGAAAGAGGAAACTATATATCTTAATGTTTTAGTATGTGTAATTGATAGGCGTACTTGAAATACGGTTGTAGTCGAACACTTTTCTAGTAAATTTTGGGATAATGAAATTTTTGTCCCATGTGATTGCCTCAATTATTAATTGGCTCTTGAAATTT
>NW_026556912.1:0-30015 GCF_029017545.1 Prosopis cineraria
TACAATACAATACTATATGAGTAAGGGATAGGAATTCTCATTGATCTTGGCATAGTTGTCATTCTCCTTTTCTTGTAGTCTCTTCTTGGGTTTGGTGTATTCAATGAGGGATGACTTCAAGCTCCTTAACTTGATTTGAGCTTTTCTTCTATACCTAGCATATCATGCTTACTATCAAATGGAATCACAAGCTTGCAAGAAAACATTAGTTCTATTCATATCCATTCAAGTAATTGGCAATTGAAAATCGAGATATAAGTATTGATGCATATGAAAAATCTTGATGATATGAATCATGAAAATTATTTTTAAATCAAGTTTGCTTAAGCCAAGTTTTCATGAAATTGAATGTATCAAGTTGGTTATGAACTTTCATGAATGAGCTGAATTGAAAATGGTAAATCTTAATGATGTAAAATTATGATTGTTTCAATCATGCATATGATTTTTAAAGGATACATTTTATGAAATCATGATTTTTTCAATGCATGAGCATGAAACTGATTTTAGATTGTGCACTGAAAATGACAAGTCTAAGACATTTAACAAAATGTACACAATTCAGTTAGTCCATTTAGCAATTATAAAGATTGATTTGAAAATGATAAATATGGATTGCTAGAGGAACGCAACAAGGACTCTTATCCTAATATGAGTGTATCATAATGTATAGGATAAGGTAAGGAATTATATCACCAATTTTTGCACATGTCCTCATGGGATTGCTTGATTTGGTGTGTGAATGTTGATATTTCCATCTTTGCATGAGTGACACTAATCTTCAAGCTCTAATTATTCAACTTCCTCAAGATTCATTTTAATTCTCCAAGTATAGCATTCTTGACATGAATCTTGCTTTCTGCTTTCTTCTTCATCTTCCTACAAAATAATGAAAACCTTCTCTTTCAAAGTATCCAACTTAACTTGGATCCACTATGGTTATGTTGGAGGAATCATGATTCATATGCTCTAAAGAATTTTATCAAATCATAACAATTGAGAATAATGGGTTAAACATGTCTCTATGATTAAAGGATTTTCATTTGAAATTAATATGTATGCATAAAGAGATAATCTATTAACATTGTAAATCTTTGTAAGAGATATCTCTTACATAAAGAGAGCTTCTCCTTGATAGACTTTAAGAATTGCCTTTTATGTACTTGAGAAGCTCTCTTTATCACTTCTTCCTTTTCTTACACTGAGATAACCAATCTTCTTATTTAGCATAAAAGTAGCACTAGAAGGACAATGCGGTACCTATTTAGCTTTAGGTCCTTGGGAGTTACGAATAGACCTTCCTTGTCCTTTAAGAGCCCAAACAAATTTGTTTTTCATTTACAATTTCTTCTAATGTAGCATGTATGAGAAATATGTCTAGATTTACCACAATAATTGCAAATAATACAATGATATACATTTTGAAAATTTTGCAATTTGTGTTTGTTGCTAGAGAAATTTCAATTATAATCTCTTTTTTCTAAATACTCTATTTTCAAAAGTATTTCTAGCACTTTTATCAAAATTAGAATTTAAATTTTGTGTATTTTTCAAAATAGAATTAGTTATAAGTTTGAAAATTGCTTTATGAAAATTTTCAAAATCATGTAACTTGTGTGCACAAGAGAGAATGGAATTGTATATCTCATATTTTTCTAAAGCTTCAAATTGTTATATAATTGAATCTATCATGTGAAACTCTTCTTGGGAATAATCTTTCTCTTGTCCAAGTATGTTGACTAAATCATGAAGTGTTCAGTGATTTCTCCTTCTTCAATCTCATCTTCTATGTGTTCCCTAAGAGTTACTAGCTAGTATGAAGCAAGATGTAACAAAGTTCGTGACTCAGTGTTTGACTTGTCAAAAGATTAAAATAGAGGCACCAAAGACTAGCAGTAATGTTACAACCGTTGGATATTCCTACATGAAAATGGGAAAGCATTTCTATGGATTTTATAACTGGGTTACCAAGAACTTAATCTGGACATGATGCCATTTAGGTTATAGTCGATAGACTTACTAAATTGGCTCATTTCTTAGCTATTCAGATTAGTGATTCTCTAAAAAAGATAGCAAAGATCTATATCCGAGAAGTGGTAAGATTGCATGGTGTGTCAAAGAGTATAATTTCTAATAGAGATTCAAGATTTACTTCTAAGTTTTGGGGAACCTTACAGTGCGCCATAGGTACTAAGTTGAGATTCAGTATAGCTTATCATCCACAGACAAATGGGCAGACAAAACGAACCATATAGACTTTAGAGGATATACTGAGAGCCTGTGTATTAGAGTTGAAAGGTAGCTAGGATAGCCATCTCCCTTAAACTAAATTTGCTCACAACAACAGTTACTCCTCTAGTATGCAAATGGCATCGTATAAGGCATTGTATGGGAGAAAATGCAGATCACCTCTTTGCTGGATGGGTTAAGTGAAAGGAGTATGTTAGGATCAAATATTATGGATTAAACAACTTAAAAGATTAAGCTGGTCAAGCAAAAGTTGTTAATGGCATAGAGTAGGAAAAAGAGTTATGCAAATAGGCCTAGAAGGCCTTTTTAGAGTTCCTAGTGGGAGACCATGTATTTCTGAGGGTTACACCAGTGATGGAAATTAGGAGATTGATAAGAGCCAAGAAATTGAATCCTAGATTCATTGGTCCTTTCAAGATTTTGGAGAGAATGGACCAGTTGCCTCCAGGATTGCTTTGCCACCATAGTTATCGGGTGTGCATGAGGTTTTTCACTTGTCACAGCTCAAGAAATATCAACCTGATCCTTCACACATGATAGAACTAGAGAAGATTGAATTCTAAGAGAATTTAACCGATAAGACTGAGCCAGAGCGAATCATAGATGTGAAAGAGAAGCAGTTAAGGAACAAGACTATATGATTAGTTAAAGTTTTTTGGTGAGGCATGACTATGGGTGATACTATCTGGGAGATAGAGGATAGAATGAGGCAATAATATCCTTACCTATTTCCATAGGTATGTATTTATGTTTTTTATGAATTTTGAGGGCAAAATTCTTAAAAAGAGGGGAGAACTATAATATCCTGAATTTCTTAATCCTAAGTTTAAAGATTAATCGAGGATGAAGTGAAAATTAAAGTTGGATTAGAGATTTGGATGATTAATTGGTATTTTGACTCATTTGTGTGTTATATGAGCATATATGGGTGATAGGAGTGCATTTTGGGTTAAAGCAAGTGCGTGTGGTGAGAATAAATCTCACTGTGCCACACGCCGTGGTGTATGGACTAAAAATTCACTTCATAAGTCGTGAATTTCAAAAAATTTTAAAGGAGAGAATTTGAGAAGCACACAAAACAGAGAGAGGAGAAGGGCTGAGAACATAGGTTAAGTCATTTTAGAGTGGAGGAAGGTTTGGATTGGTAACTTGCCAAGTAAGCTAGGTATAACTCTTACCTTCCATTCTACACAAATTTCTCTGAAAATAAGTTATAGGGAAATCGAATCGATGGAATTTGAGGGGTTTGATTCTTGCCCAATAGTAATAAAAAGGTTCTTGGGAGTTAAATTAGAGCTTTGTGATTGGTTTAGAGTTAAACGATAGAGCTTTAAACCTGAAGGCCTTTGGCCTTTAGAGAGAGAAAGTTAGGGCAAAATCTATCTTGAGTGAAATAAGATCTATTGAGGTGATGTAAAATAGTAATTAGATAGTTATGGACTTAGAATGAATAAATGAAAAATAGTTTACGGATGAATATAGCCCTAAATAGTGAAAATGAGTTTTTAGTCAAAATGAATTAAATGACTAAAATGTGTCAAATATGTTCAGATTGGCATATTGGGTGAGTGAGTAGAGAAAGAAAGCTTGAGATAAGCTTGTATGATAATAGAAATCCATGGGTAACCTTTCTAATGACAGAAAGGTTGAGGTAACCAAATAACTTCCTTTGTTTGACTGTTTATTGTAACTGTATGTTAGTATGCTATGTAATGCATGAACTAGTTTTGTATTGAGCATGTTTTGTGACATTTTGATTGAAATGAGCAATGAAATTGTGCTTTGTAATGTCAAGTGATATGTGTGTGTTATGTATAAGAAAACGTAAATTATGAAAAAGGAACCTTAAATGTTTTGAGAAAGCATGATCTGAGTGGTAGGAGTTCACCCGAGTATAGGAGATGATAAAGATCATATAGCAAGGTTTCCTTAGTACCCTGTTAGGGTGTGGTGTTGGAAACAATTCTTTTTAGTGCCTTAAAAGGTGGTATGTTATAGAAGATCTCTTGAGTGCCTATTAAGGTACTGTGTTGGATATGAGAGATTCCATAGTATCTTTGTGATACGAGTTGGAGTCAACTATGTAATGAGGTTTTAATGGTATCATACTATGTTTACTTTTATTTTGTTGCATGTAATAGTCAATAGAAGAGAGTTATTTTGTTATGAGGATTTTTATCTCACTCTCGTGATTATATGTTTACAGGACCGGGGAAGTGATCAGGCCAAGGGAAGAGAGTCTGAAATGGCTTGAGTTGAGAAGCCATGTACTCTAAGGTTGTGTAATGAACTAAATTGAAAGATTGTATATATAAGGATATATGAGTTGCCATAGGTTGTATGCATGTATTGAAAATTAAGTTTTTGTGAAATCCAGCTTGAATTATGTGTATATGTGTTGTTTGAGATAACGGGACTTTGATGTGAATATGTTTGAGTTGAAATAATGGTTTATGTTGGTAAATCTTAAGCCAAAAGGACAAATTATGATGAAATGAGTAATTTGAGGGCTAAGATTGTATTGTAGATATGATTGAATATGTATCAATTAAGAAATAGCAGAGTGGGCTATGTTATGCCGAGAAATGGCATAGTATGTTAAATTATTGAATTATAAAAATTAGCTATAGAAGGGTTAAATTTTGATATATGAGTATGATTGTGATAATTTATGCTCAATAAGGTGTATTAAATCCTTTTGAACTTGATTCAAGGCTTAGTATGGTCTAATGAGAGAAAGGGATTGAATTGAGCGCTTAGGTGTGCAAAATTTTTTTAAAAAGTAACTTTTTACACCCGGGTGTCCAAATTTTGATCAGATCATTAGATCATGTCCAAACCTATCTCACTAGTTAGTATACAAGCTAAGCTTCGTGTGAGCGCTTGAATCACTCCAATCAGATGTCATATGCGAAAATGGTGCATGCCACAAGTTTGTCATTTTTACTATCAAAATGACAGCAGAAAAATGGACAGGCACACTGCAGTGTATGGAGACGCAAGCTGCGGTGCACGACACAGATAGGGCGAGTGTATTGCTCTGTGTCACATGCTACGGCATACTGACTACTTGCCACGACACATGTACCAAGTTGCAATTTTATTTTTGAGTTAAATTGTATGCAATTGAGATAAAAATACTGGTGGGTTATGTACACCATGTAATTAAGGAATGCAAGATTTATTTCTACTGTGTTTTCTCTGATTGAATTAAAATTTAATTATTTTTATAAAATAAGTCTTCAGCTGAAGCTTTTGAAAATGGAATTTGATTATTGTGAATGATGAGAGATAAGGGTAACACTGTAATCTTCTTCTATATTAAGTGAATATAGGAGGAGGTTACACTTGTTGATTTAGTTTTATGAAAAAGAATGAAATTGCTAATGAGTATCCAACTTTTAGTAGAAATATAATTTGATTGCGAAACTTGTGCCATTAGCTATAATTAGGAGAAAGCTCTTTGTAGACATTTAAATTACTCCAATCAGATATTGGATTAAGAAATAGGACTCATCAGAAGTTCATCCCTAGTACTGTATTTGACAATAAAATTTGCTGTCAAATTTGTGCAATGCATTATAGCGCATGGCACAGAGGCAATACATCATGGCATAGGAGTGTTAAGCCATGGTGCATGTGATGTTTTCTGCAAAGTTAATTTTTTTAAAGTTATATGTAAATGTTTTGATTCTTTATTGATTCCCATGCTTCCATAAATTTTTTAAACTTTGACTTGGGATCATTTTAAATTGTGAAAACTTGGGATCCTTATTTTATGACTTTGACAAACTTAGTTAGCCACATTGATGTTTGGTGATTGGGGAGGATTAGTAAGGGTAATCCTTACTGTAACCCTTCCCTGCATTCGCTAGATATAGAAAAGGATTAACTTAATCACCACTCGTACAACAATAAAAACATGAACAATCAATTTGTTTAAAAAGCTTAGTCCTAAGACTTTTTTTTTTAAAACTATCAAAATCATCTCAAGTCAGAGCAGTACACAGTGGAAAACAACAATTGCATTCATATCGGTTAGTATGCCATTTAGACAAAGTAATAAGGTCAGATTAGGGGTAATGTGTCATGGCGAACAACACATGCACTGTGGCATGTGGCACAAAGCCACACGCCTAGAGCTTTTTTGTCATACTGTGGTGAGAGATGCCATGTGTTGCAATGCACAGAATTAGGCTCTCCTTAGACCAATATACACTCTTATTAGCTCTAAGCTCACGTTTAGTGGTAGAATCACCTAATTAAAGGTGTTCTAACTCACTTTCAAACTATAGTTTCCCCTAATACACATAATAGGGTGTCATTAACCCTAACTTTGCATCACATTGTTTCTAACAAGTCCAAATCTGCAACACTGCACCTTAATAGGCACTAAGGAGATAATATCCAAAACCACACCTCAGAAGGTACTAAGGAGATATAATTCTCCAACACCGTATCCCATCAAGCACTAAGGAGAATGATGCCATATGATACTACACTCCACGCTACGGGTGAACTCCTACCCCTATGATCATGCTTAACAAACCAATTATAGGTTCATAATCACCACTTTACATATATATACTATTATATATATAATTACACAATTCCACAAGTTTATTTAACTAAAGTTCATTTTCATTCAATAACCATTCAATGTCACAAAATATGCTCAATTTAAAACCATTTCATGTAATATATAGTATACTTACACACAATTATAATAAATAGTAAAATAAAGAAAGTTATTTGGTTACCTCAATCCTTCTGTCACTAGAAAAGTTACCCGTGATACTTTCTCAATTGTTACTCATCTCTACATGCCTCTTCTCTTACATTACTTAAGAGATATGCCAATCTACCCACAATTGGCACATAAGTCAATTAGTTCAAATTGACCAAAAGCACTTAATTATCAACTATAGCTATAACTAGCCATCCATTCCCTTTTATTTATCCATTTTAAGTTAAATACTACTCAATTACCATTTTTTATCACTCTAAATGATCTAACTTTGGCTAAACACGATTTCCTCCCTAATTTCTCACTAGATTAGGACCAAATTAAGCTTACAGTTTTAAAGCTCTATCATTTTTCTAAACTAGTTACAAAGTTTTAATTTAACTCTCAAGAACCTTTTTATTAGTATTAGGTAAAAAATAAACACCTAAAATTTTATCGATTCAATTTCTCTATAACACATATTAAGAGAAATTTAGGTAGAATGGAAGGCAAGGGTTATATATAGCTTACCATATAAGTTATTAATTGGAAGTGCCTTTCAATGCTTTGAAAATGCTTGCCTTAGTAGCCAAGCTCTTCTCCTCTTCTCCCTTTCATGTTTTTTTATTTTCCCCTTTTGAAAATCATGAAATTTTACAATATATAGAGTCACTTTCTAGTCCATGCGCTATGGTGCATGCAGCTTGTGCTATGGCATGTGGCACAGTGAGGGAAATCCTCACCACTTGCACATGTATTGACCTAAAATGTAATCTTTCCACTTGTATCTGTTCATTCAACATCCTAAAAGCTCAAATTATCAATTAATTATCCAAATCTCTAATCATTTACTAATTACTACTTTACCCCTGATTAATAGCTAATCACAAGATTAAGAAATTAGGAAAATTATTAACTGGAAGATGAGACTTGGTAATTCTTTTAAGGTTAATAAATGCATCTGGCAATTAATTTATAATATTTTATAGATGAATTATTTTTTTAACTTCAAGCTCACATTTCTTTGTACAAGAATCTAGATGAGATAATGATAATACATTTTATATAATTTCTTGTCTGACTACTTATTTTCTCCCCTTAATGTTAGAAAAATAGTTTCATCAAAGTGGCAATCATCAAAACATGTTAGGAATAAATTTCTATACTTAATTATTGAGGGAGATTCAAAATTAATATATATTCCCAACCCTCTTTGAGGTCCCATCTTTTTTTATTGTGGTGGAGTAATAGGAACAAAAACCACACATCAAAAAATTCTAAGATGGAAAAAATTTTGCTCCTGACTAAAAGCTAATTGATGAGCACAAGTGCTGCTATATGTAAAATCGCATGTCCTTATGCTACAATAGGAAATTTTATCCTTAACAGCATTAGTCTAGCTATCGATTGGAGGCATTTAATGAACAATTCTAGTAGACCATTTTGAGTATGAACATGAGCAAAAGATTTTTCAACTATTATTTAAATTGATATGCAATAATCATAACAAATATGCCATGAAAATTTACTCACATTATCAAGATGAATTGTCTTAATTGCATAATCTAAAAATTATGCTCTTAATTGAATTATCTAAGCAAGTAATCTAGCAAATGCTAAGTTACATGTTGATCACAAACACACATG
The DNA here is from genome assembly GCF_029017545.1 of Prosopis cineraria. Lineage (NCBI taxonomy): Eukaryota > Viridiplantae > Streptophyta > Magnoliopsida > Fabales > Fabaceae > Prosopis > Prosopis cineraria. The sequence continues at coordinate 8,624 of NW_026556912.1, forward strand.
TGACCATCTTGTAGATGCATCTATTAAAACCATAAAATATCTAATGGTCTACATGGTGGATGGATAGGTCTACATATATCACCTTAGATAAGAAAAGTAGGGGATTTGATTCCCACTTTTATAATTGAAGGTCTTTTACATTAGAGCAATACATAACAGAATAAATCATATACATTCATGTCCATCCTTGCATGCAACAAAAACTACAAAATCATGTCAGATGAGGGGTAATGCGTCACGGCGGACAGTATATGCGCTATGGCATGTGGCATAAAGCCACATACCTAGACCTTCTTTGTGTCATGTTTTGCAGCATGAGATGTCATGCATTGCGCCGTACATGATAGAAAATGTTGTTGTCAAAAACTAGTTCACAGGGTAAACTTCCAACGTGCGCTGTTTCCACATACGATGTTCGATCGAAGTGATTCAAGCACCCGCATGAGGCTTATCTTATAAGATAGTTAATGAGATAAGTTTAGATATGATCTAACGATCCAATCAAAATTTGGATAGTTAGGTGCAAAAAGTCACTTTTTTAAAGAATTTAGTGCACCTAAGCGCTAAAGTCAATCCTTTAATCTCATTAGAACATACTAGGTCTTGAACTGAGTCCAAAAGGACCTAATACACTTGATTGACCATATTTCATCACATATGTACACATATATCAAAATTTGGCCACTCAATGGCCTATTTTCATAAAACATAACTTTTCATAATTTTGCACAAACTAAGTTGCTTGGCCATTTTCACTACAATATTTGATGAATATTAGCTTATAGCAATGCAAGAAGAGTTAAATTAGTTTGAGAGAAGTCAAGTTTAGGACTTAGTACCTAGACTAAGTGATCATCCTGTAATTGCGACAAAGTAGGTCTTTAGAAACAAACTTGATGAAACAGGTATTGTGGTAAGAAATAAGGTCAAGCTAGTTGCTAAAGGTTATATAATCAAGAAGAAGGTATTGATTATAATGAAACATTTGCTCTTGTTGCTAGACTTGAGGCTATTAGGCTTTTATTTTCTTTTGCTTGCATTAAAGACTTTAAACTACATCAATTGGATATCAAAAGTACTTTCTTGAATGGACTAATCAGTAAAGAAGTTTATGTAGAGTAACCTCCTGGATTTAAGGATCCATCAATGCCAAATCATGCCTATAAATTGAAGAATGCATTGTATGGATTGAAGCAAGCACCAAGAACTTGATATGACAGGTTAAGTACTTTTCTATTAAATAATAACTTCAAAAGAGGAATGGTAGATAAAACTCTATTCTATCAAACTAAACGTAGTAGTATCTTTATAGTTTAAATTTATATTGATGATATTATTTTTAGAGCTACTAACGAGGTTCTTTGTGAGAAATTTGCTAAGATTATGCGAGGTAAATTCGAGATGTCCATGATGGGAGAGTTGAACTTCTTTCTCAAATTATAAAGCAAGCAAATGAGGGATGGGATCTTCATAAGTCAAAACTATTGAAGAAGTTAGGATTCAAAAATTTAAATCCAAGAACCATACCTATGAGTGCTTCAATCAAGATAGATAAGGATGAAAAAGGGAAGAAGGAAGATCAATCAAAATTCAAGCATTAGACCTGATATCATGTTTAGTGTCTCCATGTGTGCAAGATTTCAAGCTGATCTAAGAGAATCTCATTTAAAGGCTGTGTAAGGAATCTTCAAGTATTTGAATAGAACTACACAGCTACAAATTCTATAGTTAAAACAGCAATTAAAAGATTGGGGAGTTCATCTTAAGGAAATTCCAATCACATGTGACAACACCAGCACTATTAACTTACCCAAGAATCCTATTCAACATTCGAGAACCAAGTACATTGACATAAGACATCATTTATGAAGAGATCATGTGCAAAAGAAGGATATCATACTAGAATTTGTGCCTACTATGAAGCAACTAGTAAATATTTTCACTAAACCTTTAGCTAAAAAGCAGTTTATATTCATTAGAAGGAAATTGGGAATGATAAATTGCAATGAGTTGTAAGATTCTTAAACTTAATTAAATTATATTTTAAATCTTTTACTAACTTAAACTTTAGAGTTGCTTTAAGTTATTTTTGTAGGATTTAATTTGTGAATCCTGACTTCATTGGAATGGATTAAGGTGAATCTTAAAGAAAGAGGTCAGAAGATCAAGTATAATTTGCTTAAGAGATTAGTTATTATTGTTAGAAAATAATTCTTATAGGTTCACATGCCATAGGCATGAAATTTATCTATTCTGTGATATTTTCTTTGTGGCTGCATATTCATACATGAAACATGTTACTCACTTGCATGAAATAGCACTTAGGATTTTTTCACTTCAAAATTGTGCTAAATCATGCATGAAGATAATAGTTCTGCTTGCATCAAATAGCACATAGTGTATCATCCTAAGTTGCGCTAAATCACACATGAAGAAGGAAATCTCACTTGCATGAAACATCTTCCCAAGAGCATTTATTCTGACTTGGTCATTTCACAAGTGAAGACCACTTGTGACCACGCGAGATGATTGTACTTGTATTGAATGTGAAAATTATGAGCATTAACCTTTTTGCCAGATCATACGTGAAATTGCCATGTCATAGGCGAGAAATAGTACTTGGTTTGATATACATGCTAAATCACACATGATACACCCTTCTTTTTACATGTGATCCTACACTTCCTATGTATATCTTACTCGTTTGCCTTCATTTTCACATGTGAACTGACATTCATTTGTCTAGATGTTATACTTTCTTTAAATCTTAACTGCCTCCCTGAATCTTCTTTGGCTATTTTTCCATTCAAATTTCTTTACCCACTTTTTCTATACCTCTTTTTGTTTCTCACCTCATCAAATTTCCTCTCAATTTTCAACCTAAATCTTTCTCTTCTCTAAAAAATCTCTACGATGGCAAGAACTAAAGAAACTAGAAAGAGAGCCAATGAGGAGGAAACAAGGAAGAGGAAATTCATAGAGGCTCCTATTGGTGAAGGAAGTAAATCACCTCCTTGTTTATCCAAGAGGGTCAAAACTCTAAGAAATCCCAAGGAGCCTGCTTCAACATTAGAGCTTACTTTGACTGATCAACAAGAAGAAGCTTTGATCAAACTTGGCTGAGAATTATCTTAAGATGGTAGCAACATGCCTCCAAGAGAAGTTTTAAACGCAAGTATTTAAGAAGGAAAGTTCTAAGCTTCAAGCATCAGTCAAGATTCAACCAACACTTTTCCTCTATTGTGGTAGTCACTAGTCACTATGCCAAATATGATTCTTTTATCAAAGCTCATAACTTTGATAGAGATAAATATTTGAGTGACAATAAAGGCTCATTAGAGCTTGATCTCTATTACTTAGCAGATGTGGTGAAGGCCTTCTATGCTAGCTTCGGATGGGACAAATAGAAGAAGACTTACAAGGCCAATATTTGAGGTTGTCCTTTGTACTTCACTCTAAAAAGTTTAGAATACATACTTGGTCTTAAAGCAAGGAGTCTGGAGCTGTAAGAGTTTGATCATGCAAATCAGAGGAATGCTCCTAAACCTCACATAAATAAAGAGAAATACAGAGCTATCATGATGACAAAGGAAGTGCTAGAAGAAGCATTGAAGTCTAGATTCATTTTTAGACTAACTTCATTCCCATTCAAGTATTAGATGTTAGCATATGTTGTGGCAAGATTTTTGGTTAACAAAAGAACTACCTTTAACATATGTACGGAGTTTAAGACTGAGTTTCTGACAAGGCTGATCAATAAGCAAAATATCAATATATGTCACTATATATTGACCAAGATGTTGCATACATCTAAAGTTGACACCAAGATGAAGAGGGAACAAAAGAAGGATAGAAATCTTTACTTTGCAACTATTGTATCTATCATTTTGAAAAGATATCATGTCAAATACACTGAAGGAGCACGGTTGGAACTAGAAGAATTCAAGGATACCGCTCTCTACAAGATGAAATTCAAGCTGAAAGGCAACAACTTTATTCCAAAAGAAGAAGAAGAGCTTGCTAATCCTGTTGCTGCAAGAAAAAAAGGGAAATTACTAAAGAAAGCTATTATTGGAACATCTGAAACTGCTGGAGCTTCCTCTTCTCAGACTTTTCCTTAGATACCTACTCCACTTGACATGTCAAACGCTTTCCTTCATAAAATTCTCAATGAAATTGAAGGAAAGCTTGATCAAGTAGTGGTGCATCTCAAGAATGATATTAAAGGCCTTGGTGACATGATGCTATACTTAAATAGCAAATTGGATAGAATTATAGATCACCTTGATATTTTTGAAAGATGACATTGGTCCTTTAAGGTTCAGAGAAGGTTTGGTGTACACAGTTGATTCATCCTCAACCTCCAAAACCCATTCTAACCCACTTCATTGTCCATTCTATACACCCTCGCTTGTTGACCCTTCCTCTCAAAAGAAAGAAAATCTTCTTTCTTAAAGGGACCAAGGGTCACCTATCCACCTTCACCCAAAAAATCTATCTTTAGATTCAACTCAACCCACTCATTCCCAGCCTAAAATATTAAAGCTATTAAGACACCTCAAAGCCTACTCATCCCTTTGATGGCATGCCAGTCCCTCATATTTCCTCTCTACCAAAATCTTCTGACACACCTAAAATTGCTAATACACTATCCTCTGAAGAGCTTTTGGAAGACATTGATGATATGGGTCTTACCAAACTTATCAGTAAACTTACTCAAAATATTGGAGAGCTTATCACACCTTTATCCATGCCAAGGTCTATGACTTGTCCTGCCTTCTCCTCAGCTCAATTTGTAACCAAAATATTTTAGAGGGAGAAATACAACCCCAAACACAGATAAACCAAACCTTCTCTTTGCAAACTGCTGAGGAACCCATTATTGAAGAACTTAAGGATCAAGGGCCTGAAGATCAGCTTTAACAACATCAAGCTTCTCTTCCCCCTAAAAGATAAGTTGAAGATGCTGATCAAGAATCGCCTCCACCTACTCCTTAAGCTACTAATAGCTTAGTTGAAGCAATGGATCTGTTGGAAATTGTGCCCTAGGGCCAATCATTGTACTATGCACATTGTTATTTAATGAATTTCTCTTTTGTTATCATATCAATTGCACATTTACTATGATAACTATATCCTTAGATAAACTATAATGATTGTTCTAAATGTCCATAGTCGGTCATCTATGAGAGATCATAGATGAAACAAGACTAGTATGACTTTGATTAATTATAGAAATACAAATCAAAGTCATAGGCACTGAAAGAGTAAAAAGCGCTGGATCGACCTGCTTTAAGAAAGTTGCATGGTGCAAGGCATAAGCTTATCTCATATGTAATTATACTACTGAGCCCTTTGACCTAAGATCATTATGGATTCCTGCATGATGACTACTGAACTTTGACCTAGTCAAAAGTCACCTTTGAATGGGTGATCATAAAGGCTATGATTGAGTTTAGTGATATTCATGTAGATGAACATGAGTGGTCAAGATGGAATTTGTCCCTCATATTAAGTGAGAGATATTACTGGGCCTCTCAATGAGTAAGATTGAGAGAATGTATGGCCATAATATAATGAAAGGGTTATTTCATTGCTACAATCAGTCCACTTAGAGATCAAAAAAGTAATGGTCAACTAAAGAAGAATGACAATTCCATATCTTATACTTGACTAAAATATCATGTGACAAAAGGGATGTGATATAGTTGCATGATAGATTACATTAGATCATCGATCTCTATATGAATTGGGTAGTTGCTATATTTTGCTGAGGCTACTTGTGACTCGTGGGCTAAGAGCGTAATTAGCCTACTGCCAACTTCATATGGGCCAATAGGGTCACACACAAGAACAGCCCAACTCTAGCTATAATGTCCAAGTTCATTGAATATGGAATATGTCTAAATTCAATGAATATAATATAGGGTGAATGAATTATATATATATATTTATATATTTGAATATTTATTTGATAAATATTTATATATATATATATATATTTATATGAATTATAAAATTTGAAATATAATTATATATATATATATTTTCTCAAAATATATATACATTCATGTGTGTATGTGTATCTGATATATATATATATATATATTTCATACATATCTATATATAATATAATAAATATATGCGATATATATTATATTATATTATATTATATTATATTATATTATATTGTGTTATATTGTGTTAGTTTTAAATTTAATTTTATATGATAGATTAAATTTAATAACTAATTAATATGATAGAATATCATGTTAGTTTTATAATTTAAATTTATAAGATAAATTTGAATTAGATATGATATCATGGATTAAATTTATGAGATAAATTTAATTAAATTTTCGTAGGCTCTTTAAGTAGAACATGAAAATCCTGATCCATATACTATATATAGATAGGGACGTGCTTTATGAAGTAAGAGTTAGAAAAGTTCTGATGGTAAAAAAAACTACTTTGAGAGCCACAAAATACCTTATAGAGAGGAAAACTATTTTGAAAAAATAGATATTAAGAATGCTAGCACGCTGTTTGAGTTGGAGAGTTGTTTGTGTGGATATTCACAGAGGAAGTGGATCTATGTTGTCAGCTCCTGAGATCCAAACTCTTGAAGAGAACACGAGTCAAGTTTGAAAAATTAAAAGGTAACTCTTTTATTCAGCTTGACTTAAACGAGTTCGTTCAATCTATATTAGGATAGGAATTTTAAAATTTTAATCTTTTGCTACACCTTCATATCCAATAGGATCCCATTCCACCTATGGATCCAAAATATTCTTCCACCTAGGCAGTAGTTCTATCAACTCCTACCTTCAACCTAAATTCTCTATTTTGATAGAGAAATCCTTGAAGCCCATCTCAGATATCATGTGTCCTCTCTCTTGCAAAGGCCTGCATCTTTTTGATGATACCAAAAGGGGAGAAGATGTAACATCCTGAATTTCAATCCTAAGAATTGCTAATCAGGGGTAAATTAGTAATTAATAAAATGATTGTAGTTTGGGTATTGAGTTAATGTTTTATATTGTTTGGATTTTGTATTGATAGGATTAAAGGGTAGAATGGCATTTTGGGGCATAATCCACAAGCACAAGTAAGATTGACCTCATTGTGCCACACGCCACTGCACATTGTATAGGGATCAGTTAAAGCTGATGTGAATAGCTTGTGAAATCAAAATTGAAAGTGTGAAAAATGCATCTAAGTGGGGTGGAGAAGCTCAGCTTTGTTAAGGCAAGTAATATACAAAGCTCGAGAGTTTGGTTTGATTAGTAACTTACTAGGTAAGTAAGCATAATCCTAAGCTTCATTTCTACCCTATTTTTATTGAATTTGATCAGTTAAGAAATCAAATTATGAGGTTCTAAGGTGTTAGAATCTAAAAGAAAGTTTTAAAATGGGCTATCGAATATAGAATTAAGGTTTTGTGTCTAGTATAGAGTTAAATAGTCAAGCTTTAAGAATTTAAGCTTAAAATAGCCTAAAAGTTAGGTTGAAAGGATGAAATTAATTGAATAGATGACTTAGGAGGTTGCTGTGGTCATTTGAATAGCCTATAAGGCCAACAACTATGGATAGTAGACTTGTAAATTGAAAAGGGTCCAATTGAACTATTTTATGTGTTAAGGAATTCAATTTAGTCAAATTAATGCTTATATGAAATGTTGAGAAATGATTAAGGGACATGGTATTGTGTAGATTGAGCACTTGTGACATTGCTTTTAGGAATCTACATGTTTGGGAGTCTATAGTGGTTGGTAACCCTTAGTAATAATAGTTAAAGGTAATTGGAGTAACCTTTTTACTTGTTATTTGTGAAATTATTTACAAGTATTTTATATGACTATGTGCATTATGTTGTGAACAGATAGAGTAGCAGTATTGTAAAAGAATATGCATACGGGTGTGTTAGCATTGATTGAAATGAATTTAAGGTGGCATGTGTATTGATTGACATGCATCACATCTGTAAGTATACCCTGAATTATGGTAGGGGCACATGGCCTTACAGTGAGGAAGTCCATAAAGTGCTGATGATCCAGAGCGTAGAGCAAGACTCTGCCATGACAGGGGCTAGGAGAATGCTGATGATCTAGAGCATAGAGCTTGATTCCACTATAATGGACCTAGGATATGGAATGAACTACGAGGTGATCCTAGACTAAGGTAGGGGGTTGTGGTCCTACTTTGTATAAGGCTAGGAAGTCCTGATAATCCTAAGTGTAGAGTTAAACTTTGCCATGATGGATCTAAGAGACCACTAATACATGAAGAGGATTACTTGGTCTGAGTAGTGGTATGGTGAGCCCTATTCTATGTGACTAGAAGTTCTAGTTTGAGCATGGAGATTACTCTATTAGGTGGAACTAGGAATGCATTAGCATGAGTATAATGAGATTGATGAGAATAAATTCCTGTATATGCATAAGATATTGCTTTTATTGAAACACATGCTACTTTATCTCTTGTTTATGATTTTCCTTACTAACCAATAATTGGGGTTATCTATGAGTTACTACGACGTATGTCTCACTCCATTACTTTTGAACATAGGTGAAGAGAGCACGAGAAGGCCAGGAAAGGAAGCGAGGAAAGAGTAGCTTTATTTGGTAGTCATTAGACTACCATTGAATGAAATGAATGTATAATGTTATTAAAGTTTTATTTGCCAACTAGGATGTGTAGGTGATTGTGTGTATGAATTGTGATGTGAAACCTTGCTTGTATGTGTATATGATATTGCATCTCGCCAAGGGTGCCCTAGCGATGGATATGTGGGTAGGCCTAGATGCCATTCAAGCAAGTGTATGTCATTATGTAACTTGTTTCACTTGTATATATATGTGTGTTGAATGTGAATTGACTGTGAATTATGTATATAGGTGAGAGCTTTATACAAATGGTGAGGCAGAGCCCTATATGTAAGAGTTAGAGGGTTGAAAGTGGAACAAGTCTCTTTGTATATATGTGTTATATGTATTAAGCCTCATATAAGTCCACAAGTATGTAATGTGGCACTGAGAGGTCAATTTGAGTAAATGACATGATATACAAGGTTACTAGTGTCAATCAGGTGTATGTGGTTCTTTTAGACCTAGTTCAAGACTTGAAGTAGTTTCATAGGACAAAGAATGAGATTTGAGCATTTAACATGATAGTTTTTGAAAGAAAAGTGACTTTTTGCACCCATATGTCCAATTTTAGATCGGACTGTCAAATTGAGTCTAAACTTATTCCATTAGCTAATATACGTTGTAAGCTTCATGTGGATACTTGAACCACTCTAATTAGACATTGCATGTGGAAATGGTACGTAGTAAAAGGTCATCTTCTGAGTTGTCATATGACAGTAAAAATTATAGTCATATACGCTGCGGCACATGGTGTGCCACATTGTAGTGCATGGCATATATGGAAACAGAGCATATTGATTTGTACCACATGCCATGACGCATGACCCTTTTTAAGGTAGAGTTGTTGTGCCTATTTTAGTTATATGATTGTATTGTGCTTTTGCTAGCCCTCTTGTTTGAATATATGTTTTAAGAAGTCGGGATCCTATGATTTGAAAACAAAAAAAAAGGGCTATTACTTTGATATTAATTTGTGTTTGTGTTTGTTAATCGTGTGATTGGGAATGGTAAAGTTTGGATTGAATAGGGACTTTACAAAAAATATGTAGAGAGATAGGCTAGGCTTAAGGGGGAGCTAGTGTATTAGCCTTATAGGAAGAAATCTTTTTGTATAGTTCTTTTTCATTGATAACATGTTATGCTGTGAATTGTAATATATTTGTTATTAATGAAATTTCATATTTGATATCATTCATGTGTTCAATTTCTTTATTGCAAGATGAATAATTCTGCACTATCATCTTTTAATTCTCCCATATCAATTTAATGGGGAGCTTTATATTAAATAGAATTAAGAACCTTCATCTTAAGGTTTTGTTATCGTCAAAAAGGGGGAGATTGTTGGATGTGTTTTGATGATTACAAAACCAAAAGAAGAGGTATTTGTTATGTGTGCAAATATAAAGAATTGTGGATGAAGACAAAACCTCAAGAAAATGAAGAATCAAGAGAAGATGATGATGCTTAGGATAAGTTATTTTAAATTCTCTTAGATTTAATGTGAAAACTTTGAGAGCTTAGCAATCAGTACATCATATATCCTAGTTATATGCATTATGACTCATCTAAATGTATTAAAGCTTGCAAACAATGTCTTTTTTGTGTATTGAATTTCATAGAAGCTGTTTATAGTGTGGGAAGTAGAATCACATGTGATTATGTAGGTTACTCACAAGTTTCTACATGTTAGGCACACTGATTGCTCGATCATGCAACAGTCAAGAAGTGATTCACGCATTATTTATCACTTGTGTTGTGTGTTACTTTAAGCTTTGGTTATGCATGTAAAATCATGTGTGAGAGCCATTATTGTTCGCCCAGGTTTTAGCATCTATGCTTCACAACATTGTTTCAAAGTACAAAACCATGCATGAGATTGATGGTAGCCATGTGTGATTTGTCACTTATTGTACAATCACATTTTGCTTTGCTGAGTCTTAAGTTATCTCAAGCCAAGTTAGAATTATTTATTTGTATGATTATTGATTCACAAATCTATATCTCTCAATCATGCAAAATCTTACTTGAGTTATGTGTAGTTCCATGCATGAAAATGCACCAAACGAGTTTATGCATTACTGCTTACAATTTCATGTGTGACAGCTTTTTGGTTCCACGCAAGTTTTGATCCCAAAGATTGGCTTTGGCATTTTGGCAGCCATTTTACAATTGAGAGAAAAGAGGTTTCACATGTGATTTGTCACATAGAACTAATGATTTATATGCAAAACCATGTGTGAGAGCTAATGTTGTACTCACAAGATTTAACAGTATAATATGTGAGTATATTCATAAGTGCAAAATCACATGAGTGAGCAATGAGGTACCGTGTGAGTTTTGGCACACAAAACTGGATGCTTATTCAGAAGTGCAAAACCATACATGAGACGTCAAGGTGTTCATGTGCAATTTATCACATCTACATTTCTTGAAAAACTCAAGTGCAAATTCACGTGTGATTTTAATAGTCACTCACAAAAAATGCACCAATGGATAGAATCATTGTTCCAATAGTCTATCAACTTTCAAAACTATATATGTGATTCATTTTGAGCCAAAACTAGTACTAATGATCCTTAAGCAAACTAATCATCATTTGTGCATTTAAAAAGCTTTCAAATTGTGCTTTTACATCTCCCATTCATTCATTATTATTGAAAAGCTCTCATAAGTTTATAAGCTTTTAATTGAAGTTTCATCTACTCTTTAAGAAACTTTTCTGTTAAAGCTTATTTCTTTCTTTAGAAATCTTAAAAAGGTATTTTTCAAGTATTTATAATAACTTACTGTAGCAAGGTTTGTTGAAGTGAATAAAGACAAGTTTAGTCTTGAGAGTTGCACTGTGGGGACAAGTACCCATTGAAGTTTGTGAACTTAGTTGAAAATCTCAAGTTTGATATTGAGGAATGGATGTAGGCCAAGTTTAAGGTTGAACACTATAAATCTTATATGTCTTATCTTCTTCCTTCACACTTAAGTTCTTCACTCTTTTTAAGTTTTTAAAAGTTTTTAAGTGTTACCTAATTCACCCTTTCTTATGTGCCAACCTATCTTAACAGTTAGTTGGTGTGTAAATAGGATCGGAAGTTGGGATGATGATCTAGAGCATGATGAGAGAACATTAGTGAGAGTTATCTCATTGTGCCACGCACCATAACATGCATTGTGTAACATCCTAAGTTTCTCAATTTAAAATTTTTAGTGTTTCCAAGGGTAATTTAGTCAATTTAAATAAATGATTGATTTGATGAGGTTTACGAAAACTAATATAGTTTTTGGATCCTTGGATAGCCTTATAAGGGGCCTAGGTTAATTTTTGAGTAAGCCATGGTACAAAAGAGAGTTTAAATTGTGGTGTAGCTTTTTGTGCTATACACCATGATGCACGTGCAAAATCAGCACTTATCAGTTCGTGAAAACAGATCGAAAACATAAGAGAGAAAAAGGGATAACAAGAGAGCGACAGAGGAGAGCCTGTGGTCTACTAAGGCATGATTCCTAGGCTACTTTGAGGGCATTTAAAGCTTTAATCACCATTAGGTAAATTGTACATTCCTTCTTCTCCCTCTTTTACGCAAAAATCTGAACATTTAGGGTAATAGGGGCTGATTTCAGTTTCCTTAGGTTTAGACCGAACCTATTGGTTTATTTAATATCTTAAAGAGTTAAATCAAACTTCTAACCCTAAGTTTATGAGTTTTATGGTGATTAGAAATTTTTGGTAAGGGTTTGGATGAAGCCTAGGCATGATTTAAGGATCTTGAGACAATGTGGGACATTAGTTAGTGATTTTGGTGTGTTGGGATGTTTAATAAGATGGTTAGAGTGTTTGCATATAGTTGATATTGTGAGAAAGAGGAAATTGGGTGTTATAAGCATTTTAAAACCTAGTGAATTTAGAGTTAGCTAGAGTGATAATTGATGATTGTTACTTGATTACGTAGATTAAGCATTCCTCAAACTATATTGTGTATAGAACGTATGGAGCTAATGTTAAACCATGGTAACCCTGTTGTGTATGACAAAGGGTTGAGGTAATGGAATAATTTACACTAATTGATTATATTGCTTAACTATTTGTGAGTAGATATGTGGATTTGAACTTGATATTTGATAATCTTACATATTACGAAACGTAGTTTTTGTGCATGAAAATCTATTTACAAATTCTGAAGTATGATGAAAAACTGTATATGAATGAGTTGAGAAATTTGTAATGTATGACATATATGTTGAGGGTGGGGCATGATAATGTTAGGGAGTGGGAGTTCACCTGTCGGAAAGAATAGTGGAAGTTCATATGGCATGTATCTCCTTAGTGTCGATTGAGGCTCAGTGTTGGAGATTTTCTCCTTAGTATCCTTGCAGGATACGGTTAGAGAGTAACACTCCTTAGCATCAATGCTACGGTATTGGAGTAAAGACACCTCGATTCGTGTATAATAGGGGAAAACTATAGTCCAAAAGTGGGATAGGACACCTTTGGCCAGGTGATCCTATCACTGAAGGTAAGCTCGGATCATTGTAAATGTGTACTTAGTATAAGAGCCTATGGTTCGGTCGAGGTGATATGGAGGCTCAGATGGTAAAATGATCATGCTAGTGGTAAAAGATACATATACTGATGAAAAGAGTATGTAGTGATATGCTAAATGTATATTTTGAAAGTTTCATAGTTTTACTCTCCTGTGGTTGTGCATGTTAATTATTAGTAGTGAATTATTCTATGACTGAAATGTTTATCTCACCCTATGGTTATATTTTACAAGTGAGGGCTCTAGTAGGAGCAAGGGGAAGGAAGGGGCAATTGAAAAGTGAAGAGCATTGTAGTATAGCTCTTCCCTTTTTCTTTTTGGTTTTGTAATAAATATTACCACTATATATTGCTAACATAGGAACATGACATTATTTTGAATATCAATTGTATGAATTTATAATAAGTGTGTGTATCTTGGTCCAAGATTAACATTGTGGATTGTGTGTGCGTGCTTAGCCAAGTTACACTTACATGTGATACATATTTTAAGTGTTTTGAGTGCTAAAATGACCAATTGATTTGTGCGTTGAAATTTATCCACCCCATTGTGTTATTGTCAAATACAGTTTTGGTGGTCATTTGAAGCGTGATTGCTTAATTGTGAGTTATAATTGAATTGTTATGTAGTGTGTGGTCCATTTGAGGTGGTCAAGGTATCTCTGAGGCTAATAGCATTTGGTATTGTGAGTTGGATACCTCGATGTGTGTTTTTGTTGTGAAAACAAATCATTTTGAGTTTAGGTGTTCATCTTTTAAATGGATGATTATTTGAGTGTCAAAATGGTTCCATTAGCTAAAAGGGCTCAAAGAGTTTCGTGTGAACACTTGAACCGCTCAAATCAGACGTCGAATAGTGAAATGGCGTGCTTTTAAAATTTTTAGGGCTGTCATGACTGCAATTTGCTATCATAACAGTAGGAGCATGCTGCGGTGCATGGTTGTTGCATTGTGGCGCATTGGGCCTTCGAGGGACTTGTCCCTCTGTGCCATTCGCTGTGGCGGACGAACTAGTATTATTGGATAATGGCATTTTCACCCTAATGTTGACATGGTTTGTTTCCCATGCTTTCATAATTGTTCTTAATTGATTTTTAACTATAGTTTGAGCTCAAACAATATTTTAGTAAAGGGTTTTCTTGGGATCCCAATGTTTTAAACTAATTATCTATAAACCCTTGAGTTGTGATAGCTTCTTTAGAGGGTTTTATTTAATCCTAGTTTTTACAATGATGTGTGAGTGTTGTCCTAGTAATGTCAAGGTTAACATTACAATTTGATATCAGTTTCTAGTGTTATGAGATTGGTATGTGTGGTTGTTGTCTTAGATGGTTTTGCTTGTTCTATTCATGTCTAGAAGTTGGCATATATATTCATTACAATTACCTTCACTTTGTATAGTTATTTCATTTAACAATTATTCTTTGTGTGATTACTTCCATCCTTAGTAGTGGATAGAGGATGGCAAGAAGAAGAACCGCCAGAATAGCTACAGGTGGTAACCTATCTAATATGGATGTGGTACCAAAGACTAATGAGCTACCACCTGAGAATCATATTTCAGTTGGTTAAAACTTGGAACAACTGACGAATGAGCCGCAGGGTAATGAGGCCTTGCTATTAGAGATGAGGAATTTGATGCAAGAAATACATAATTCAGTACTGGGACAACGTGCACCAAGGAATGATAGGGCAAAAGGAGACAACAAAGCAATTGAGAATAAAGAAGAGATATATGAGTGAGAAGATGAAGTTTATGAGGAGAGTACACCCAAGCAATTTGGAGCTGTGGGTGGTAGTGGTTCATAGAATTCCATGGATCGAGCATGGAAGAATTTCTCATGACTTCATCTGCTTACCTTTAGTGGAACAATGAAGGAGGGAGAAGTTGAAGAGTGGATTTAGAGAATTGCGATAATATTTGAACTGGTGCCATGTTTAGAGGAGCAGAAGGTGGCTTTAGCCTCAGTGTTACTTGTAAAAGAGGCTAAACATTAGTAGATGTTGGTGAGACTGATAGGTGGAGTCAAGTAGACATGGAATGAGTTCAAAGTGAGGTTTTTCAACTTTTACTTCCTATAAGCCTTTAGAGAAGAAAAAAAGGCTGAATTTCACAAATTTAAGCAAGGCAATCTTGATGAAGAAGCGTTCATTGCCAAGTTCAATCAATTGTTGAAGTACTCTGCCTATCTTATAAGAAATGATGACTCAAAATAGAAGGTTGAAAGGCTACTTGAGAAGATAAGGCCTGAGTACTGGTAACAGTTGGCCTTGTTTGAGATCACATCTTATAATGAGATGTGTAATCAATTGACAATAGCTGCAAGAAATGGAAAAGTAGCAAAGACTAAGAAGAGAAGGGATAGTCAGGGTAGACTCTCAGTCACTGGGCCCTACCGATGGAGTTAGCAAGAGATCCGTTTTTAGCTCTAGTAGTTCTAGGAGCTTTGGGAAGAAGAAAACTTTCAAAGGGGATCACAGTCTCGAGGTTTCTTCCAAAGGAGCAGTGGACCAAAGAATAGTGCCAACGGTGCACAGCCATCTCAATAGGCTTCCACAGTGCCTGTGCCTACTATTAGTATAGCCAGAACCCCACAGTGCTTGAAGTGTAGGAGATATCATATGGGAAAGTGTTGGGTTTGCTTCAAGTATGGCAAGACGAGGCATATAGCCAAATATTGTGAAGAGGGTAGTGTGGGTACCATAGAGTAGAGATCAACTGTTCTTAGGAGAGTATTCGCATTGTCCAAGGAGGAGGCAGTTGCGTCTCCAAATTTGATTAGAAGTAAAATCTCTCTGCACAACTGTGATATGGATGGTTTGTTTGATTTGGATGCTACCCATTCTTGCATTTCTGATGATTGTGTGTTGAGGTTGAAATTATTTGTGCATACCTTGCCATATGTGATTAATGTGTCTATGCCAACGGGAATTTCTGTAAGAACCAATCATGCTTGTTTGGGTGTTGATTTGAGATTTGAGAATATATCAACTACCATCGATTTGATCTGTTTGCCTATGATTGAGATTGATGTAATAGTGGGTATGGACTGGTTGTCGGCAAACAATGTGACACTAGATTGTGCAAGAAGGATAATATCCTTGCTAGTGTTTGTAATGCAAGCAGAAAAGTACATTTAATAGGGTTGCCTATATACTGTGTTCTTTTCTGTTCATGTTGCTTATGACAGAGAAATTAAGAGAATTAAAGTGGTGAATGAATTTCCTAAGTATTTTCAGAAGAAGTGTTTCTATTGACCTTATACCTAGAATAGAACCCATATTGAAAGCTCCGTATCAGATGTCTCTATTAGAGTTGGTAGAGCTAAAGAAACAATTAGAGAAATTACTAGAAAAAGGGTTCATAAGACCGAGTGTGTCTCTATAAGGATCACCGATGTTATTTGTGAAGAAAAATGATAGTAGTGTGAGACTTTGCATTGACTATAGACAGCTGAACAAAGTGACAGTCAAGAACAAGTATCTTTTACCTAGGATCAATGATTTGTTAGATTAGTTGGTTGGAACTATAGTATTCCCTAAGATTGACCTGCGATCAGGCTACTATCAGTTGCGAGTCAAGGTCGATGATGTACCAAAGACTGACTTTCGCACTAGATATGGTCACTATGAGTTTCTAATGATACCGTTTGGATTGACGAATGCTCCAGCAGTGTATATAGACTACATGAATAGAATCTTCTATCCTTATGTAGTTAATTTCATGGCAGTATTCATTGATAAGATTCTAATTTACTCAAGAGATTAAAGGATAATAAATTATATGCAAAAATTAGCAAATGTGAGTTTTGGCTAAGGGAAATAAGATTTGTTGGTCATGTGGTGTTAACAAAAGGAATTGCTATGGATCCACACGAGGTGGATGCTATGTTGAAATGGGAACCACCCACCTCAATGATAGAGATTAAAAGTTTCTTGGGATTGGCAGGCTACCATCGGTGATTCATTCAAGGATTTTCACAAATTGCATCTCCTTTAACTAAGTTGACCTGAAAGGATCAGCCATATGTGTGGACCGATAAGTATGGGTTGACATTTCAAGAGTTAAAGAAGAATTGATGTCTACTCTAGTACTCATTATCCCTAATCCTCAATTGCCATATGTAGTTTACATAGATGCATCGTTGAGATGTTTAAGGTGCGTTTTAATGCAAGATGGTCAAGTTGTTGCATATGCCTCAAGACAATTGCGATCGTATGAGGAGAATTACCTGACCCATGATCTAGAGTTAGTAGCAGTGGTTTTTTCCTTGAAAATTTGGTAACACTATCTCTATGGGTCTATGTTTGAAGTATTTAGTGATCACAAAAGTCTGAAGTACTTAGTGGATTAAAAGGAATTGAACATGAGGAAACGTAGATGGATAGAATTTCTCAAGGACTATAACTAAGATCAAATACCATCCAGGTAAGGCCAATGTAGTGGCAAGTGCACTAAGCAAGAAAATGGTGCATGTTGCTTATTTGATAGTTCAAGAGTATCAATTACTTGAGACTTTCTTATATATTCAAAGGAAAGCATCTCAGATGACATTATACAATGTGCATTCTACGGTCATAACCAGTGAATTCTAGAAACAATTACAAACTACTCAGTTTGAGGATGAGTATCTACTCGAGATCTGTGAGGATATTGAAGAGAGGAGACCCACAAATTTTGGATTCAATGATGATAGATTTGTGACTTATCGGGATCATATTTGTGTGCCAATTGATAAGGAAATAAGGAAGACGATCCTAAAGGAGGCACACTGTAGTGAGTAAACTATTTACCCTGGTGTCAAATTGAGCAAGAATGAAGAAAATGTGGTGGTGGCCAAAAATGAAGAAAGATGTGACAGAGTTTGTGATTAGGTGTTTGACGTGCCAAAAGGTTAAGATTAAGCACCAAAAACCTGGTGGTGTGTTGCAACCACTAGAGATCCCAGATTAGAGGTGGGATAGCATATTAATGGATTTCATCACTGGATTGCCTAGAACTCAAGCGAGCCATGATGCAATATGGGTGATTGTAGGTTGGTTAATGAAGTCAACGCATTTCTTGGCAGTGAAGACTACATGTTCACTTAAGAAGTATGCTGAGGTCTATGTAAATGAAATAGTGAGACTTCATGGGGTGCCAAAGGACATTGTCTCTGACTATGATCTGAGGTTCACATTGAACTTCTAGAGAGCATTGCATAGAGCACTAAGTTGAAATGTAACATGGCCTATCACCCACAGATGGACAGCCAACTGAGAGGACTATCCAAATGCTTTAGAATATGTTACAAGCTTGTGCTTTAGAGTTGAGAGGTAGTTGGGATGCACATCTACCATTAGCAAAATTTGCTTACAACAACAGTTTTCATTCTAGCATTACAATAGCTCGGTATGAGGCATTATATGGAAGAAGATATCAATCACCTCTGTGTTGGATAGAATTGAGCGAGATAAGTTTGTTGGGTCCATATTTGGTAGACCAAACCACCTAAAAGATGCAATTGATTAAGCAAAAGTTGTTGACAGCCTAGAGTCAACGAAAGAGCAATGCAAATCGACGTAGAAGACCGTTGGAGTTTCTGGTTGGCGATCATGTGTTTTTGAGGGTCACACCAATGATTGGTATTGGGAGATCAATAAAGGCTAAGAAATTGACTCCTAGGTTTGTTGGTCCCTTTAAGATTTTGGAGAAGTTGGGACCTACTACCTATCGGATTGCCTTACCATCGAGTTTATCAGGTGTTCATGATATGTTCCATGTGAGTCAGCTCAAGAAATATCAACTCCATCCTTCTCATGTTATCAAGTTGGAAGAGATGAAACTCCAGGAAAACTTGACCTATCGAGCTGAACTAGAGCAGATTGTAGATATGAAAGATTGACAATTGAGAAACAAGACCATTTGATTGGTTAAGGTCTTTTGGAAGGGTATGACTCTTGGTGTTATGACTTGGGAGATCGAGGATAAAATGAGGCAACTATATCCCCAATTATTTACACAAGTGTGTGTTTGAGCAAGATTCTGAATTTTGAGGGCAAAATTCCTAAAAGGAGGGGAGAATTGTAACATCCTAAGTTTCCCAATTTAAAATTTTCAATGTTTTTAAGGGTAATTTGGTCAATTTAAATAAATTATTGATTTAACGAGGTTTATAGAAAATTAATATAGTTTTTGGATCCTTGGACAGCCTTAGAAGGGGCTAGGTTAATTTTTGAGTGGGTCATAACACAGAAGGGAGTTTAAATTTTGGTGTAGCTTTTTTATGCCATGCGTTACAGCAAGCATGTTAATGCACCGCAGAGCATGTGCAGAATCATCACTTATTAGTTTGTGAAAACAGATCGAAAACATAAGAGAGAGAGAGGGATAATAAGAGAATAATGGAGGAGAGCTTATAGTCTACTGGGGTACGATCCCTAGGCTACTTTGAGGGATGCACAGTGGAAGATTAAAATTTTAAAATCCTTATCCTAATATAGACCGAACGAACTCATTTAAGTCAAGGTGTATAAAAGAGTTACGTTTTAATTATTTGAATTTGGCACACATTCTCTTCAAGAGTTTGGATCTTAGGAGCTGACAACATAGATCTAGTCCCTCTATTGGTATCTATGAGAACAGCTCTTTAACTCGAACGACTTGTTAGTGTTCTCAGCATTCGTTCTTCTTTGAACGTTATTTCTTTTTCTTTCTATAGGATGTTTCATGGCTCTCAAAACATTTTTGCCGTCAGAACTTTTCTAACTCTCTCATCCTTCATAAGGATGTCTCTATTTATATATAGTATATGGATTAGGATTTTTGTCTTCCACTTGAAAGCCTACGAAAATTTAATTAAATTTATCTCATAAATTTAATCCATGATATCACATCTAATTCAAACTTATCTTATAAATTTAAACTATAAAACTGATATGATATTCTCTCACATCATGTTAGTTATTAAATTTAATCTATCATATAAAATTAAATTTAAAACTAACGTAACATAATATAATATAATATATATCACATATACATATTATATTATATATACGAATATATATATACATATATATTTCAAATATATATATATATTATATTATATATTTAATTTTATATATCATTTACGTATATCACATATATATATATATATATAATTCATTCACTCTATATTATATTCATTAAATCTAGACATATTCTAGATTCAATGAACATAGACATTATAACTTAAGTTGGGCTGTTCTTGTGTGCGACCCTATAGGCCCATATGAAATTGAAAGTAGGCTAATTATGCTATTAGCCCACAAATCACAAGTGGCCTTTAGCAAGACATGGCAACTACCCAATTCACATGGAGATTGATGATATCATGCAATCGTATCACATCTCTTTTGTCACGTAATATTTCGGTCAAGTATGAGACATGAAATTGTCATTCTCCTTTACCTGACCGTTACTTTCTTGATCTCTGAATGGATTGACAGTAGCAATGAAAAAATATTTTTCATTGTAGTATGGCCATACATTTTTTCAGTCTTACTCATCGAGGGGCCCAGTAATATCTCTCACTTAATGTGAGGGACAAATTTCATTTTGATCACTCATATTCCTTTGCATAAATATCACTAAACTCAATCATAGCCTTTATGATTACCCGATCAAAGGTGACTTTTGACTAGGTCAAAGTTCAGTAGCCATCATATAGGAATCTATAATGATCTCAGGTCAAAGGGCTTAGTGATATAGTTACATATGAAATATGCTTATGACTTGTACCATGCAGCTTTCTCATAGCGAGTCAGTCTAGCACCTTATACTCTTTCAAGTGCCTATGACTTTAATTTGTATCTTTATAATTAATCAAAGTCATACCAATCTTGTTTCATCTATGATCCCTCATATATGACCGATCAGGGACATTGAGGACCCAAGGATACAGTAATCATATTGAACATGCAATTGTTATGATAATAAAAGAGAAATTCATTAAATAATAATGTATATAGTATAATGGGTATTATATTTGAAGACAAATAGAAACGGTGGTGTAATTAATTTTTCATTGAAATGACTTCTCAAAATCTCATTTAAAACTGCCACCTAAACCCATTTATGCCTTTAAAGCTTTTCATTTGATGCCATCTATTATTAGTACTAGATCAAAACATGCCACTTAATCTAACTTTACTATCTTAGCTTATAATATTCTTTTTATAAATGATAA
>NW_026556913.1:0-30005 GCF_029017545.1 Prosopis cineraria
TTTATTAAAAAAATTATACGAAAAGCTTATTACATTATTAATTATTTCTATAATTAATATCCTAGAGTGAATCATGTTCATTTTTCTCTAATTCAAAAGGAATTGAAGTGACAGAGTTGGCACGATGGCATTAATTAATTAGCTTCAACATTATTCATAGTACGAAATTAAACGTCAGAAAGTTGTCTGTTTTAAAACTAAAAAAGAACAAATTAAAAGTCGTCCTTATGTTGATGATGTTCTCCAACACTGCATTTATTTCTTCAACAAATACAGTTAGGTCTGACCCAAAAAAAAAAAAAATCTTCAATGCTGGCAAGAAATCAATACTTTAGGAGAAATCAATAAAGACTTGGGGCCCGTTTTCTTATCAAAAACCAAGGTGACGTGCTGGAATGGAATGAGATAAAACAATAAGTCGGCCTAGAATTCACATGATCCAAATTATGTGAAGGGACTTAAATAATTAAATAATTGATGGAAATAATTACTAGAGATTTGAGCTAAATTATTATTGGGAATAAAACTCCAAAAAGAGTTGGAATTTAGTACACGAATCAAATTGGGTCTAAAAGAGAATTACTTCTCTAACAAAACCCAATATTATTTGAGATCCAAAATAGGCCCATAAAGGAGAAGAAAATTAACAATTTCTTTTTTGAAAACTAGAAAATTTGCCTAATGAATAAATTATTGGGAGAATATCAATGAAAGATCTATGAAATGATTTAAAGTTAAACAATGATTTCTAACAGGTAAACATTAAAAATTAATAAGTAAAATTTAAATTTTGACTAGTATCCAATAAGGGTGCACATGGGCAGGGCTGGGCTGGGCTAGGCATGACCTTGCCTGATGCCCAGTCCTGTCCCCAAAAATGTCCTATTAGTTTGGATTGGGCAGAGCTAGTTGGGTAGTTTGGGTTGCTCATCCCATCAAATAATTGCCTTGCTCATAAAATAATAACTTTTCTCATCATTTCAAATAAAACTATCACAAATCAACAATAATAATCCTATATATCAACTCAAAATAGTATCCATAAAATCATAAACCATAATCCACAATAATAGCCACAATATTCAATTATTCATAATTTAACATCTAACTTGAAATTTAAAACTACCACAAGTCTTGGCACAATATCAAATTATCTATAATTCAATCCAAAATAATAGCTATAATTCAAAATAACAAAAGCTTGGAGCATCATATGAGAAACAACAATATCAAAGAGTAGGCTCCAATTCACAAAAAGCCTCTTCCCAATTCCCAACTTACATTAATGGAAGAGGAAAAATATCTCATAACTAAATAGAAAAATTGCAAGAACATACATGAAAATTTAAAGCAAAATGAGAACCAAGACATGAGAGAGTTAACAACAATAATATATAAGTTTACTAAAAAAATTAGCAAGAAATCATAGAAAAGTTAGCAAGAAATTAATAGAAAAATTAACAAAAAAATTAAAAAAAAGATCATGGAAAATCGGGTTGGGCTAAACGGGCAGGGCTGCATGACTTGCCCGCTGCTCGGCCCTGCCCGCACATTGCCTAGCCCAAACATATACAGAACATTTTGGGCTTTTTTTTGGGCCGGACTGGGCAAAAAATAATCGGGTTCGGGTGGGCATATCGGGTAACCGGGCATCATGAACACCCCTAGTATCCAATCCTGTTAAATTATTGCCTGATTTTAAATTATTTCAGCGGTTTTTATATGATGTTTTTTTTGGGTATAAACCATTTGGTATCCTAGGGTATTCTGGGTTCATTGCCCACCCCAAACTAATCCGGACCCCCACGAGAAGACCTTACGGTGGTAGCGAGATACCGATGGGACAATCTATTTGAGATCGTGTTAATTATTGCGTCTGTCACTTCCCAAGGATCAAACCCTCACCTTGAGAAATGTCGGTAGTAGCCCTTGCCAACTTTACCGAACGCGCATTGGTGATTTTTATATGATGTTGTCCCTAAATTATTTAACTCATAATTTTTTGGGCTAGGAAAAATCTCCAAATTCTTCCACTTAAAGGCCAATACCGTGAAAGCCCAAGATGGCCCATTTGGAAGAGAGAATGAAGGCAAAGAGAGGAAGTTTAAAGCAATTTTCTTAGTAGGCCGAAAACCGAAGATTAAAATATGTGGTAAAACAAAAAAAACAAAAAAACAAAAATCAAAAATCAAAAATCAAAAAATAAAAAGCTAAAAACTAAAAAAACAAAAAAAAAAAAACAAAAGAAAAGAAAAGAGGAGATGTATTGAGTACATATTTTGTGTTGTTCACTGACGCTGTGCTATTTTATTAGGACATGCAAAACTAGCAGCATGTGTTATATAAATAGTAATATTTATTTGTATTTTGAATGTTATAAATATTTGTTTATTATTTTAAAGAATATGGTTGTTTTTCGAGGTCGTAAATGATTAAATCACCCATAATCTAGAAAAATACTCACATTTTCCCCCAAAAATGGGTTTTATAGAACTTAGCAAAAGTCTAATTTTTAAACCGGTTGTATAATCCGTGTGAAAAGTTATGATTTTTTACATGGATTATCTCTCCACTAGCTCTAGAATTGGTATAAAAAGATATTTTTAAATTTTATTAATTTTTTTAATTTGTAGGATGAAAATCATTGCATGGACCTAATTTATCATATCATCCATGCTTCATCTAGTAAAAACATCACATTTAGATGTCACTGAATATAAATTGATTATGACATTAATAATAGTAGAGAGAGAAAATATGATAATTAAATATGCATTATATTATAAAAATAAAATTATTAAAAATAAGGACACATGAATGTTCATTTCATTGAATTGTTGCAATTTTATTGAATTGAATATAGATAACATGATGCACTGGATTTATGCAAGAATTAATTTGTAAAAAATATATATAAATAATATAAAATTTGATATGTTAAATAATATATATAATAAAATGTATCAATGATATAAAATTTATATATACTCTCATTATTTTGTATATATAGGGTAAGACTTATATATTTGGCCTTATATATTCAATATACTTTTATCTATTCAAATCAAAATAAGTAGATTTTAATATGTTATTAGTATTAATAATAAGAATTTGTTATAAAAAACATGCTTTGTTTTCTTGTATTCTGTTTGACAAAAATGAGATTATATGCCGGTGTTTACGAGTGAGCCAGGCTTAATTCAGTCAGGGCTCATTCATATCATACTTAAAATATCTAAACATATTAAAAAACTTATATATTCAAGTTCGGCCCTAATATCTCAAGCTTTTGAGTTTATTCAGGCTAGCTTGAATACCCAAATTGTTAAATATTACTTTATTTTATTTTCTTTCTTTATCTAATTTCAATTTTTATATTACTTTGATTTAATTTTATTGATAAAAATATTTCAAATATTTGGGTAAGTCTATTTATGTCCGGGCTTGGTCTAATTTTTTTTTTCTAGGTTTATTCTGGTGGTTCAAATAAGTTTGGGATAAAGAAAGTCTTTTTAACTCTCAAGCTCAGCATTAAGATTTTTTGAACTTATTTAAGCTTACTTGTCTAGTATGGCCCAAATTATTGCTTTTAGAGCTGTATGACTTGTGTGAGCACCCAACTATCCAGAAGTAAAATGAAACTAAAATTCGGTTAGTAATGTCAACACATACACTTGCTCAAATGTACTTTCAAAAGTCTCAAATGCGGAAGCTAAAAGCCACCATAAAATGTGTTGGGTAAATGGACTTTTAGGAATTTCTCAGCGGATGAACTTTTAATTTTTGTACAATGATAACCAAACAACATTCACAAATGGACTTTTAGGAATTTCTCACATGAACTTTCAATTTCAAATGTACCATTTCCCCTGGAGCGCGTTTGGAGAGAGTTTTCTCTCTTTTCAAAAGCGGTGAACGTGCTGCTCTGGTTTGATATTCAAAGTGTGTTTAACTTTTTAAAGTTAGTTTGTCAAATGTTTATTTAGCTAAAAAATAGTTTAGTAAAAATTAATTATTATTATAATAAAATTTGTGTTTAGATACACTTTTCTAAAAACTAGTTTAAAAAACTGAAAGTTCTTTAAATTATATATTTGAATATACAATTACCAAAATGAATGTTAATTTTTATGATTTGTAATTTCTGTTATACATGTACATATTAGAAATTTTCAAAACATATATGTAATAAAAATTTTAAATAACATAAAATCTAGTATGCTAAATAATAAAGATAGAAAATACAAAGTTTGATATATTGGACAAAAATTATATAAATAGTCAATATATATATTAATATTAAAAATTAATTGAAAAAGAATTAAGGGTAGCATGGTAATATAAAAATGGTACATATTTTAATTCCCTCATTAATATTGTAATACTGCCTTTATTATCCTAGCATATAACTAAAATTATCATGGTAATTAAGAAATAATTCATATTAAATACCACACATAGTTCAGACACTTTAATTGCAGTTATAAACACTATAACCACATATAGTAGAAAGAAAAAGATCAATTCAAAGGTCTAATATAGTTAAAATGTTTAAAATGAACACCCAAATAACAAATTCCCCTTTAAACATAAAAGATACGAAGTGGGATCCCAATTTTGAACAACATAAACATGTGAAACAAAGTGAAAACTAGTTTAAATTAGAGTTTTAAGATACACAGAAGCATCAGATATCACTTTAAATTGAAAA
The DNA here is from genome assembly GCF_029017545.1 of Prosopis cineraria. Lineage (NCBI taxonomy): Eukaryota > Viridiplantae > Streptophyta > Magnoliopsida > Fabales > Fabaceae > Prosopis > Prosopis cineraria. The sequence continues at coordinate 4,712 of NW_026556913.1, forward strand.
CATTTGCAAATAGGATCAAACAAGTCAAAATCCACCAAAATGAGCAATTCACCATGGCTAAAGGAATATGCACCGCAACTAATGAGCCATGTGGCGCGGGCTATTGCACAGCACATGACAACAAATGCTGCTGAAGGATAGATCTAAGGTTGAACTTTTGACTCGCTCTAAATCTCCATTCGACATCTGATTAAGGCAATCTAGGTATTTGTAGAAAGCGCTTTTAATGAACTAGCTAATAGCACTAATTTTATTTCCAAAAATCTCATACCAAAGAGTTGGACTCCCTATTGCAAACTATTCACATTTTTATACTAAATCACAACCAAGGTGTCCAAAACTCAACCTAAGTGTCAAAAGTTCAATCTAACTCCTAGATCACACTCAATAGACTCAAGATAACTTGTGCAACACACCACATTATACCAAATGCACATATAACTCAATTTCAACCCTCAACCCTTGATCTCAAAAATAATAGGGAGAGGTATTCCATATTGAATATCAACACAATCCATTACAGTCCTCCATATAATCACTATCATACTTGTATTAGTATTTTGGCCTTAATTAAATAAATCAATCACATAATATATAACCCAAATCCTAAAATATAACCTTTTTCTAAATCATACAAATGGTGCAAGTACCTAAATAAAATATATACCTAGTTGGCAATATCAAGTTAAAATTACACATATATGAACCGAAACATAGAGGTCTACAATATAAAACCAACTTCCTAAACTCTATGCTTTCCTTCTATTCTGCTTGGAGCTAATGCCTATAAAATATTAAGGAAATGGGCGAATACAACCACTCAGTAATCAAAGTAGTAAAATATATGAACATGTAAGTCAATTAATCATAAAAATGTAAAATGGGAAAATATATAAAAATAAATCAAATTCACATTTACAACATGTATCATAGTCACAATCTTATCAACTATGTGACAATTATTGATGAAATGCATGATCATTAACCTCCCTTAGAACATCCTAATATCTTTGACTAAAATCATATGTGGGCTATTAAATCAAGCCTTAGAAGAGCCTTCAAGCCACTCTCTCCTTCTCCCTTCCTTTCCAATTCTCATATGTCGAATGATAGATTTTTAAAATGTAGACGTTGTTCATTGTGGCACATATAGTATTTTCCATAGAGGACAACATAATGAAGCCCAGCATCATTGTGTCACTCACTTAGGCCTAAACTGGACCAATTACCCTATTAAAGGCAATCTAATTCTATCTAAGGGTCTAGTTAGTCCATTAGTAATCCCTAATCATAATTAGATTAATATACCTATTATTTTACAATTTGCCCTTAATTAGGTTAATTAATCATAATTAATTTTTTTAGGATGTTACAAGCATCCTTATGTTAGTTCATGAATAACACAATTTAATAATTAATATTAACTAAGGGTTATTATAATAGGGTTAATTAGCGATTTAGACCCTAAACTATAGGCCTAGGGGAAATTTAAATCCTAAACTTCTATGTGGTACATTTTGAACCATGAACAATTAAATTTAGGGTAATCTCGCCCCCACTATTAAATTAGACTAAACATTCATCATTTTTGAGTAGTAGGGCTCATATATTTTGACATCTTCCTCCTTTCTCTCTTTCCCTCTCCTTGCTTTCTACTCTCTCTACCCCCGTCTCTCTTCTCTAGTCGATCAAAACATTTATGGGAACCTGTTCATCTTACAGTCAAACAAGTTTTAAAAACTAAGCTGTAAGTTAATAGTAACCTCCTATAGAATTTGACCTTAAAACTTATCTCTATTTCTATTTCAAGCTGGCATGAAGCTCTAAGATGAGTTTCTCTTCCTTAAGGAAAAAGAGCTCCCTTTACATTGTATTCCAATTCCCTTCTCCATACTATGTCACATACTTTATCATAATTGCATTGCCCGCCACCATCCATGAACCTTTATCGAAAACCACCTTCGACAAGGATAATGACATTGTGCCACTGTGCCACTGTGCCACCACTTCTATTTCTTTGGTCATCTTAAGTGCCTCGCTTTTATGCTTTCTATACTACTTGCTCCTCCTCATTTTTGCTTATATTTATTTATTACATAATGCCAATTTACATGCAAATATTGATAAGGGAGGTGGAAGATATTATAGATTGCTAATATATATTCGTCCTTAATGTTGCCGACTATGTCCATACCTTTATGGAGTTTTTGGGATAAAGGAAGAAAAGAGAAGAGGAAGAAGAAAGATTGGAGGGCAATTTGAGATTGAAATACATGCCATACTTGCTTGAAACACTAACACTTAATACCTAAAATGCTTCAGACTTAGTGGTGCCACTGATCACACTGCTTTCAAGTACAAGCTTCCTATCATCACCTTCAAATCACAAGTGTTCATGAATAGCAGGAGAAGAGAGATGTTGAGAGGGAGAGGGAAAGGGAGATGGGGAGAGAGAAAGAGAGAAGGGACTTGATAGTTTTAGTGGGGACTAGTAGTTTTGGTTTTGGCAACAGCTGGGGCATTCTTAAAGGGAGGAACTTGAAAATCATCACGAGAGAAGCACATAAGAGAGAGAGAGAGAAAGGAGGGAGAAAGGGAGAGAGGGAGGGAGGAATGGCCAAAGACCTAGAGAGAGAGAGAGAGGAAGTAAACCATTAGAATAACATAATCAATTTTAAATTAACAGTAGGGTTCAAATTATCATGAGTGTAATTCTTTAGGGTTCAAAATGTATCAAATACATATTAAAACTTGTCTCTATTTTTATCTTTTCTTTTTACAAATTATTCCAGCAATTCCCACCATTTTCAAAATGATTACAAACTCTTATCACTTCAATAATCTCATATTTTCAGTAAAGGTGTCTAAAAGACTTGAACCTTTACTAGCAAGACATAATTTCACCCATATGAAATAATATAGTAGACAAAGCTTTGAACTAACGATCTCATATGAATAGGTGTGCATGAATTATGTATAAGATCTCAGACCAATTTTTGCCATACTTAAATTGACACTTTTACTTAGTCTTGTTTCTATGCCCTTTTCATGAGAGTTTTAAGAGTCAAGCCCCAAGACTCCTAGAAGTAGAACCACTTCACTCCCATATATGTCTTAATCCAATATGTTGTGACTTTCCATTATAAACTTAGTTATAAGCCTTTAAAAGAGCAGATTGATTATCAAAATAGATTGATATTGGTGCCATTGACTTGGGCCAAAAAGGAATTTCATCATTCTCCTATTTTTATTTGTCTTTAGTTTGAGCTGGGGTTTCATCTCCTCCTTCTTGGGGATTGAGAGTGGTGAGGACATAAGCCTCTTTTAAAGTCGTGAGAAGAAATTTCATCTTCCTTTGTCATCTTAGAAAGTTGCCTCCTTCCAATCTTTCCAATTATTGGCAACTCTTTCAAAGATGCCATTTGAAGAACATGAAAATAAGCCTAAACATTGTTGGGGGGAATGGTAGTCTAAAGAATAAAAGAAATAGAGATGAAGAAGAAAGTTATGCATGATGTCTTTAAGGTGTGGCCAGCACTTTCCACTTGACTTAATTTGCCCCCACTTATTCTAGTCTTCAGGTTTAGATTAGGTTAATAATGAATTTCCTTCAAAATATAATGAAGACCTTTTAGCATGGCTTGCTCTTCTAAGACTCAAGCCAAGACAATAATTATTTTTACAATATGCTAATTTGAATTTATCTCTGGTGCACTAAAAAGCAAAGGTAATGAATTTCAATAGATGGATTTACCAAATGAGTGATGGTGAGAGGTGTTATAGATAATAATGATGCCTTGAAGTGGCAACTTTTAAGTAATGAAACTCTACTTAAAATTCTCAATCCTTTATTGATTCATAACTCTATGTTGGTTCATGAAAAACCTTATATTAGCACATCAACATCTTTATGTTGGTTCATGAACAACCCTATATTGGTTCATAAACAACATATTTGAATAATTAATATTAAACTTAGAGTTATTTTATAATAATTTTTCATTAAAAATAGAATTCTTTTAATATGTAGAGCTTTCTTAAATATATTTCCTTTCACCAAGTGATACCTTTTCATTTTATAACCTTCCCAAGGTGTCTTTAAAAATTAGAGAGACATGACCTTGATGACTATAACTTGTTGGATTGGGAGGCATAGTGGAAGAATAAAAATTAAATCTCAATCGCGATCATAGACTGATCAAATTTGTTTAAGTCAAGGTGGATAAAAAAATACCTTTTAGATGTCAAACTTTCGAGCTTCCTTCAAGTGTTTGGATTGTAGGAGTTGATAATGAGATCAGCTCCCTCTATTAGTCTCCACACGAACAACTTACCAATATGAACAACGTGCTAGTGCTCCTAATATCTAACATCCGTACATGCAAAAGCCTTAGAAGATCTAATCTTCTGGCCTTAGTCAGACCCTCTTTCTTTTTCTAAGATGTTTTTTGGCTCTCAAAATTTTTATCATCAAGAGACTCTTAAAATTTCATGAAGCACGTCCCCTTTCTATAATATATATATATATATATATAGATTAGGGTTTTTGTCTTCCTTTGGAATTTTAAAAAAATAATCACAATTATTTCTACAATCATATCTCAAGCCAGTGAAAATAAAACTTAATTTATCTCATAAATTAAATTTATGATATCATATCTTATTTGAATTTATCTTATAAATTCAAATTATAGAATTGATATGTTATTATTTCATATCATGTTAGTTATTAAATTTCATCTATCATATAAAACTACATTTAAAACTAACACAATATAATATAATATATAATATATATAATATATCATATATATATTATTATATTACACACACACATATCATAGTTTGAATTTTATATTTCATATACATATTTATATAGACACAAATATTTATTAGATAAATATTCAAATACATACATACATACATACATACATACATACATATAAAATCTGTTCACTCTAGATAAAGCATTACATTTATTGAATCTAGATACATTTTTAATTCAATAAACTTAGACATTATAGTTTGAATTGGGTAGTTCTTGTGTGTGACCCTGTAGGCCCATATGAAGTTAGCAGTGGGCCAATAATACTACTAGCCCACAAGTCATAAGTAGCTTCTAGCAAGATATTATGACTATCCAATTCATATGGGGATGGGGATTAATAATCCAATGTAACCTATCATATAATTGTATCACATTCCTTTTGTCATTCTATATTTTAGTCAACTATGAGACATGAAATTATCATTCTCCTTTATTTGACTATTACTTTCTCGATTTCTAAGTGGACTGACTATAGCAATAAAAAAACTCTTTCCATTATAGTATAGCCATATATTTTCTCAATCTTACTCATCAAGAGACCTAATAATATCTCTCAATTAATGTGAAGGACAAATTCTATCTTGACCACTCATATTCCTCTACATGAATATCACTAAACTTAATCATAGCCTTTATGATCACTTGGTTAAAGGTGACTTTTGAATAGGTCAAAGTTCAGTAGTCATCATGTAGGAATCCATGATCTCAAGTCAAAGGCACATGGTTACATATGAGATAAGCTTATGACTTGCACTATGCAGCTTTCTCATAGTAGGCCAGTCCAACACCTTGTACCCTTTCAAGTGCCTACAACTTTGATTTATATTTTTATAATCTAATCAAAGTCATACTAGTCTTATTTCATCTATGATCCCTTAAAGATGACTGACCAAGACATTTAAGACAATCAATATAGTTTATCCAAGGATATAGTTATCATAGTGAACATGTAATTAATGTGATAATAAAAAATAAATTCATTAAATAACACTGTTTATAGTATAATGATTGGCCTTAGGGCAGAATTTCTAACATCCTCCCACTTGCATTATGTACAATTATTAATTTTCTAATTCTCATTATCCTAATGTGATGCTCATGCTTTGCCTGTACAAGAGGCTTTATAAGAAGATCAGCAACATTGTCTTCTTCTGCTACTTTGCATATTTTTATATCATGTCTATCATTGATTTCTCTAATAAGGTGAAAGCGCCTGCTTATATGTTTAGTTTTTTGGTGTGACCATAGCTCCTTGTTTTGTGCAATTATACTGCTATTGTCACATAACAAGTTTTACTGGATCTGAGTTGCTAGGCACCGTTCCTAGTTCAGCAATGAACTTCCTAATCTAAACGACTTCCTTAACTACATCCGATGCTGTTATATACTTAGGTTCTATTGTAAAATCAGTTATTGTGCTCTGCTTGGAGCTCTTCTAGCCCACTACTCCACTATTTAAGATGAACACATATCCTACTTGTGATTTAAGGTCATCTTAGTCAGTTTGGAAGCTTGCATTTGTATAACCTATTACAACTAGCTCGTCATCCAATCCTTTATATAATAAGAATAAATACTTAGTCTTTTACTAGTGCAAAATAGAATTTTAATGACACATTTTTTACTATAGTTTCTCAAAAACCTATGGCAATATATGCGCAAGTGGCTTTTTTGTAATTAAATGCTTTTGTATTCCATTTATAGCCATAGTCCTAAGATTAACTATCGCCATAAATGAAATTAGTTAAAGTAAATTAATTTAATTAACTTTAAAAAATTAAGTCATTTAATTTAATTAATTAGTTAAGTTAAATTATTACTCAATTGTTTATTACCTAAATATAATTAATTTTAAAAATAACTATAATAAATTAAATTAATTAAGACATAAATAAGTAAATTATTTATTTAAAAATTTTAATTTTAATAAATTAAAATAAAATTTAGTAATTAATAATATAATTCTAATAAATTATGTTCATTAAGTATTTCTTATTTTAGGTAAATTAATTTTTCTTAAATAAATTAAATTAATTAAGTGTTTTTAAAATTAATTTATCTTATTTTAGGTTAATATGTCTAGATTTCAGACATAATTAATATGTCTGAAATTTAGACATCTTCGGTGACAGGTGCCCTCGTGACTGTCGTCGAAGATGTCTGAATTTAGACATTAATATGTCTGAATTCAGACATCTTCACAGCACAGTGTCGCACCTTCGTCTAGATCTCCATTTCCCTCAGCCGTCGCTATCATCATCCCTTAGCTCATTTCCCTTAGCTCATTTCCTCTTAGCTCGTCCTCTTCCCCAGCTCCGCTGTAGGTTCTAGCTGCGTCGTCTAGTTGCTTTCCCACAGCTCGCCTCCAGCTGCATTTCCCACAGCTTGTCTCTCCGCCTCTCCAGCCACCGCTGCTAGCTACTATCTCTTTCGGATTTCGTCTATAAGGTTTTTTTTGGGGAATTTTTTTGCTACTTTTTTGTACTTAATTATTTTTAGCTTCTAATTTTTTTACTATTTTTTATTTCCTTTTTGCATTATTTTTTTCCAATTTTATTTGTTGGGTTAAATTTTGATTGTTACTAATTATTATTTATTACTTAGTTAGTTTATTTTTTTTTATTACAGCTCACCTTTTCTTACTTTTTAAGTTTTTTTAATTTGTTTCTTCAAAGAATTATACTATTGATTGTAGATTAGAGTTGATAATTATTAAAATTTACTTAAATTGATCAAATTGAGAGTTTGGTGCTTGGAAAATCTCAATTTAGAAGTTGTTATGCTGTCAATTTTTTTTAAATTTTCATGATATTAATTTCTTTATGTTTAGTATAATTAATTTCTATTTAAGTTTGTTTGTTGGGATGAATTGTGAACCTCATTATCATAAATTATACTATTAATTATTGATTAGAGCTGATAATTATCAAAATATCAATCATGGTTTACTTAAATTGATCAAATTGAGGGTTTAGTGCCCAGAAAAATCTCAATTTACAAGTTATTATGCTATCAATTTTTTTTAAAATTTTCATGATATTAATTTCTTTATGTTTAGTATAATTAATTTCTTTTTAAGTTTGTTTGTTGGGATGAATTGTGAACCCCATTATCATAAATTATAATATTGATTATTGATTAGAGTTGATAATTATCAAAATATCAATCGTGGTTTACTTAAATTAATCAAATTAAGGGTTTAGTGCCCGAGAAAATCTCAATTTACAAGTTGTTATACTGCTGATTTTTTTTTAAATGTTCATGATATTAATTTCTTTATGTTTAGTATAATTAATTTTTTTTAGTCTGTTTGTTGGGATGAATTGTGAACCCCATTATCATAAATTATAATATTGATTATTGATTAGAGTTGATAATTATCAAAATATCAATCGTGGTTTACTTAAATTGATCAAATTGAGAGTTTAGTGCTTGAGAAAATCTCAATTTATAAGTTGTTATGCTGCTGATTTTTTTTAAAATTTTCATGATATTAATTTTTTTATGTTTAGTATAATTAATTTGTAGTTGAATAATTGATATTTTTAAAATTTGTTGAAATTGGCATTTTAGTAACATTAACTTGATAGAATTGAAGGATTTAGTATCTCAAAGATCTCGCTTTATAAATTGTTATGATGCTGTAGTTGGATAAAATCTTGCTTTTTTGGAATAGGTAATGATGAATCATAGTTGGATAGATGCTCTGCGAACAAGTGATGAATATGAGAAGGGGGTAGATCAATTTTTGGAATTTACAAAGAATAATGTTCCTAATAACAAAGGATTGTTCTATTGTCCTTGTGTTAAGTTCTTGAATGGGTTGCGACGAAGTTCTATGGAGATTAAGGATCACCTAATTTGTTTTGGGTTTTACAAAGCATATAGACAGTGGATATTGCATGGTGAATCTAGAAAATGTAGGACACCACAAGTTGAGAATGATGATATGAATTTTAGTGATTAAATAGAGGATATGTTATGTGACATTGGCATTGAAGCTATTAAAAAGGTGCACAAATATGATAGCTTGTGCACTGATTCAGAAACTCCTTTATATCAAAGTGTACAAAATATACATGACTGACAGTGATGCTAAAGTTGTTCAACTTGAAAGCCAGATATGGGTAGAGCAATAAGAGTTTCACAGAGTTGCTTAAATTATTGAAAGAGATGCTTCTCAAGGGTAACACACTTTTGAGTAGTTACTATGAAGCTAACAAATATTATGTCCAATGGGTTTGGGATACCAAAAAATGCATGCTTGCCCTAATGACTATATATTGTACAGAAATGATTTTGAAGTGTTGGATGTGTGCCCAATTTGTAGGGCATCACGTTACAAAGTAAAAGAAATAGACGGTAGTGATGATTCCATTACTAAGAGGCCTTCAGCGAAGGTATTGTGGTATCTTCCTATAATATCGAGGTTTAAGCACTTGTTCGCTAATCCAAATGAGGCCAAGAACATGCAATGGCATGTTGATGAGAGAAAAATTGATGGCATGCTCTGGCATCAAGCAGATTCTCCACAATGGAAAGGAATTGATCAAACATTTCCTGAATTTGGTAATGAGCCTAGAAATCTGAGGCTTGGACTATGTACATATGGCATGAATCCTTATAGCAATCTTAGCAGTCAACATAGCTCATGGTCTGTTCTGTTAGTGATTTATAATCTTCCTCCATGGTTGTGTATGAAACTTAAATATATTATGCTATCTTTGATGATTTTAGGCCCAAAACTACTAAAAAATAATATAGATGTTTACTTGGCACCATTGATTGAAGATTTGAAGATGATGTGGGAGGTAGGTGTGGATGTGTTTGATTTATATCGAAATGAGTCTTTCAAGTTATGAGCTATGATTGTTTACACAATAAATAATTTTCCTGTATATGAAAATCTGTCTGGATACAGTGCGAAGGGGCATAAAGCATGCCCTATCTGTGAAGAAAATACATCCCATCAACAACTAAAATATGGGAAGAAGACAGTCTATCTTGGTCATTGAAGATTCTTGAGATGAGACCATCCTTATCGTAGGTAGAAGAAATCATTCAATGGCTATCAAGAGTATGATGAAGCTCCAAAGCCATTAACTACAAGCTTGATATATGAATGGGTCAAAGACATTAATGTGGTATTCGGTAAGAGCTAGAAAAAGGAAGATAAAAAGAATCCATGGAAGAAGAGGTCAATTTTTTTTGATCTCCCTTATTGGAGCACCCTTGAGGTGAGACACAATATTGATGTGATGCATGTAGAAAAAAATATATGTGACAATCTCATTGGAACACTATTAGATATAAAGGGGAAGACCAAGGATGGAGTCAAAGCAAGACTAGACTTACTTGACATGGGAATACGAACAAACTTGGGTCTAAGAGCAGAAGGAAAGAGGACTCACATGAGCCTAGCTCCTCATACTTTATCTAAAAGAGAGAAAAGAAGTTTTTGCAAGTGTCTACATGGTGTTAAAGTGCCACAAGGATATTCTTCAAATGTCAAGAGCCTTGTATCAATGAAAGATTTAAAATTGGTTGGTTTGAAGTCTCATGATTGCCATGTACTAATGCAACAATTGTTACTAGTAGCCATTCGAGACATATTAGAGGAAAAGGTGAGAAAATCAATCATTAGACTATGTGTCTTTTTCAACACAATTTGCAATAAAGTCATTGATCTTGAGAAATTAGATGAGTTACAAAATGATGTTGTCATTATCTTGTGCCAGTTAGAAATGTATTTTGTTCCATCCTTTTTTGACATCATGGTACATTTAATTGTACATTTAGTGAGGGAGGTAAAGTTTTACGGTCCTGTCTATTTACATTGGATGTATCTATTTGAGCAGTACATGAAAATTCTTAAATGCTATGTGAAGAATCCCCATCATCCGGAAGCTTCTATTGTTGAAAGATATGTTGCTGAGGAGGTTATCGAGTTTTGCACTGAATACCTATCTAAAGTCAAATCTATTGGTGTTCCCGAATCTCAGCATGAGGGATTGAGAATTGAAGGGCAAGAGACATGAGGCATGAAAGTAAAGCACATGACTCATGAAGAAATGCAACAAGCACACTTGTACATCTTGAATAACACCAATGATGTGCAAGATAATTTTGATGTGCACAAAAAGGAATTACGAGATCAGTATCCTAAAAAGGCTGATAAATGGTTACTAAGTGAGCACAATAGATATTTTTTACTCTAGTTTAAGGCAAAGGTAAAGGAGGATTGTAAGAAGTCTAATGTTTCAAAGGCAATAAGATGGTTGGCTAGTGGGCCTAGCTTTGATGTTACTACTTGGAGTGCATATGATATTAATGGATATTCATTCTATACAAAAATATAGGATGACAATAGCACCATGCAAAATAGTGGGGTAATGATAGTAGTTGGAACATCTCATTTTTCTAGTGCAAAAGATAAAAATCCAACATTGGCATCCTCATCATATTTTGGGGTCATTGAAGAGATATGAGAACTTGACTACTTCAAATTTAAGGTGCTTATTTTTAAGTGTAAATGGGTTGATATTAAGAATGGTATTTAAAAAGACAAGTTGGGTTTTACTTTAGTGGATCTTCATAAGGCAAAACATAAGGATGAGCCTTTTATAATGGCAACTCATGCAAAACAAGTTTTTTATGTCACTGATCCAGCTGATAAGAGGTTATATGTGGTTCTATTAGGAAAAAGTCTCCTTAGTCATGGTGAGAATGATGAAACGAGTTTTGATATTGAAGAGATTCCTCCTTTTATGCCAACCCCGCCCCTATTGGATGTGGAAGATGAAGATGACGTATATAATGTTAGAATTGATCATGACGAAGGTTTATGGGAGAACTAAAATATTTTTATAATGCTAATATAATATAATAGGACTTTTTTGATTTATTTGATTTTATTTTTTATACTTTCATTTTTACATTAATTTAAATTTATTATATTTCTTGCCACTAACTTTATTTATTTGATTTGTTTTAGGAAAATTATGGAGAATCTAGTCACTGACAAAAAAAAATTTTAAAAGAGGTAAAAGAGGGGCCATATGACTTACTAAGTTAGCTCAAATTCATGAAAAAATTCATCTTGATTTTTATGATAATGGCCAACCAATTGATAAGAAGGAAGGAAATATATTTAAGAGTTTTGTGGATTTGGTGGCACGTCAAAAAATCAGCATCTTAGAGGAAGAATGGGATGATGTCAATGAAAGTGACAGAAATGATGTTTGGAAATCTATACTGGTATTTCCTATTGCTATACATTATATCTATTTTTTTTAAATATATGTTGTTATTAAATTCATTATTGATAGGTATTATTTTGTAGATTACTTATGACATTAAGGAAACTCTATTTTTTAAAGACAAGTAGTTAAAGTATGTTGGGGACTGATGGAGGAACTTTAAATCTAAGCTTACTAGAAAATATGTCTTTCTTAAGAATGGCAATGAAAATGATGATAGTGACAATGATGCTAACATAAAAAAACCTTAGGAGAAATATCCATTTATTGATTATGACACGTGGATAAAATTTGTTCACAGTAGATATGATCCTAAGTTTTTGGTAAGTAAAGGAAGAATATGAAAATTTATTTAATGTTAGTGAAGATTTATTTTTAACAAGTTCTTTTTATTATTTGTTAATAGGAAAAAAGTCAAAAAGGTCAAGAGCGTTGAAAGAAAAATCTATACAACCATATTATGTCTCGAGGAGGGTACGCATATATTTATGATATAATGAATCAAGAGAAGTAGGAAGCTAAAAGACAAGTGGCGGGAGTTGATAATATTGAAGACGTTTCTCCTCCATCTTTTGTTAATCGTGCTCAAGCATGAAAGAGAGGATGGATGAATAAAAAGGGAGAGTTTATTTCCCCAGAGGCTAGAGAAGTAGCTGAGAAAATTGTAAGTATTTTTATAGTCAATATCTTAATCATATAATTGAAATTTATTATTTACATTGATTTCTACTTCTTGCATGTTCCAGGATGCTCTTATAAAAGCATCATCTGAGGGGACCTTTGTTTCTACTAGTAGAAAGGACATATTAACCATGGCCTTAGGGAGTGAAGAGCACTCCGGTCGTGTTAGGGTGGTTCCTAAAGGTATAGGTGTAAGACAATATTTTGGACCTCTACCTTCTAATCTTGTACTAATCCAGTAAGTGCAAATGATGATAGCAGAATGCAAGTCAAACATGATGATGGAAATGCAATCAATGATTAGTAATTTGCAAATGAAACCACAATAAACATTGAATTATGGTGGTGCTATAAAGCCAGTGTGTAATCTTAGTTTATCAGATCAAGGAATGCCATGCATACTTTATGTGAAGGATCATGGCAAACGAGTAGTTGTATATGGAAAGGTGTATAACCATGCAACTACAGTCCACCATCAACAAATACAACATAACCAAGTAAAGGTAATGGTTTAAGAGGTTGTGGATGAGGAGGTGGAAACAATAGGACAAGCTCAACATAATTTCATTATTTGGTTGAAAAAGCTAGTCTGACAAGTTACTAAAGAGGTATGAAAATGTTATAATTTTTTATTTTTTAATTAATAACATAGGTATTTCTAATTTTTATTATATGTTAATTATAGAAACTCTTACAATCAAAAGAATCTTTGGGTTCCAATCCCCAATCGATGCAAGATGATTTGAAACGATTGGCTTCAGTGGTGGTTGACATGAATGAATTTTCTGATGAAATTAACATAATCGAAAAGCTTGTTAGGAAGCCTATTACTTTTAGAGTTTCTAGAAAAGATATTAGTGACCTTACTATTTTTAAGTGGTTGGACTTATCAATAATTCAAGTTTTCATCATGTAAGTATTCTATTTTATTTCTAAATTAATATTTGATATTTTTTATTTTATTACTAACATATGTCTAATTATCAAAGGTACCCTCACAAGATATGCACTGAACTCGGTGTTGATGATAATTATGGGTTCTTATCTCCACTTTTAACCTCCATTGGAAAAGTGAATCAAAGAGCTTCTTATATTGAAAAGACGATGTGTAAGCAAAAGAAGACATGCTGGTTTTTACCAATTATTGAGAGGTATCAAATTTTAAATTCATCGCTCAATTTATAAAAATATTTTCTTAATAATATGATATTAATATAAATTAATATATTGTAGTCATCATTGAATGCTTCCTGTCATTTGCCCATATGAAAATACTATATACTGGTTTTGTTCACTGAAAAGGAAAGTAAGTGACGACATGAAGTCTTTGATTGAATTGTAAGTTTTTAAATAATTTCATTGTGTTATTAATAATATATATTTAATATTTTCTAAGTGTGTATATTTGATAAATAGATCTTTAGCGACATATTGGAAATTAACGAGAATGGTTGACAAGAAAAAAAATGAAATCAAGTTTGTACTAATGTAAGTAAGTATTTTAAATTTATTTCTTAATTAGAATGAAGATTATAATATTGATTTAATGAATTTAATTATTTCTATTTTCTTTATGTCCTCAACAACCAGGAAGTATAGAATGCGGTTATTATGTGATAATTTTTATGTACGAAATTATCACTCAAGGTATTGTTCACTCATTTGATCAGGTAATAATTTATAAATAATGATTTCTAAATATGAAGTTTTTCATATACTTAAGTTATTATTCATACATATATTGTTATTGAATTTGTGGTCTAGTTTTTTCTTAGAATTAACAGGATTAGAGTAGAAACTTTTTAGATATTTTGTATTAGAAATGTAAGTTTAGTTCATGCACCAGACATAGTTGTATTGGTCTTTGGAGCTGCTGTTTCTTAATTAATGCAGGTTTTATAAGTAAGGGAATGTATATAGATATAAGTGTATGAGTAAAAAAATATATTGTATTTACGGCCACAGTTGTTACACTAACTGTGGTAAAAAGCCATTTATGGTGACAGTTGTTGATAAAATTATGGCCATAAATGACCTCTAGAATAATTTTTCGCCATAGGTGGTCTCGGACCTGTGGTGAAAGATGAGATCTTTTGCCACAGGTCCGACACCACCTGTGGCGAAAAACTATATTTTTTGCCACTGTGTTTTTTGCCCCAGGTCTGAGACCACTTGTGGTAAAAAATTATATTTTTCACCACTATATTTTTCGCTATAGGTCAGATGACACCTGTCGCAAAAAATATTATAATTCGCAACAGTTTCTTTTGACCTGTGGTGAAAAATATCTATTTACTACTACATGATTTTCTACTACACAGCATCTTTTGTCGCCAAAAATGCATTTTAACTGTGGCGAAAAATGATTTTTGCACTAGTGCTTCTTAAGTACTTTAAGATATTCTTTATAGTAGTCAAGGATGCTTTCTTAGATTTTCTTGGTATTTGCTAGTCATACTCAAGGAAAATGAAACACCTAGTTGAGTGCACAACATGGCATAGATGATAGATCCTATTGTCGAGGCATATGAAACCTTATTCCTGTGATCTCGTTAATTATGTATACTAGGACATTAGTCTTTATTGAGATGAATGCTGTGAGACATAGGGATGTAACCCTTTTTTGAATCCTGCATACTAAACCTATACAGTATTTTGTCTATGTATTTGCTTTAACTTAGGCTTATCAGCCACTCAAATCTATATTTATAGATCCTAATCCCTAGGATGTATATGCCTTCACCTAAGTCTTTCATAAAGAAAGACTTGCCTAACCAAGACTTGACATTCTGTAATGTAGGAATATCATTCTGAATGAGGAGGATGTCATCTATATATAGCACTAGAAATATAATTGTACTGCCATTAACTCTTTTATAAACACAAGGTTCATCAATGTTTTGAATGAATCCAAACTCTTTGATTATTTCATCAAAATGTTGATTCCAGCTTTGAAATGCTTGCCTTAATCTATAAATGAATCTTTAAAGTTTGCATACCTCACTAGAGTCTTTTAGACACACAAAGCCTTTAGGTTGTGTAATGTATACTTCCTCAAGTAGACATCAATTAAGAAGGCTATTTTAACATCCATCTATCATATTTCATAATCATAATATGCTGTAATGGCAAGAAGGATTTTAATTGATTTGGCCATTATGACCAGAGAAAGGGTTTTATCATAATCTACACCATGAGTTTGGGTGAATCCTTTTACAACCAATCGTGCCTTGAAGACATTTACTTTTCCATCCATGTCAATTTTCTCCTTAAAAACCCACTTGCACCTTATGGTTTTTATACCTTTAGGTGGATCGATTAAGGTCCACACCTTATTATCATACATAAATTGCATTTTAGACTTTATGGCATTTAGCTATTTCATAAAATTTAGTCCCACTATAGCTTCTTGGTAGGTGGTTATCTCATTGTGTTTAATGAGTAACACATCACGACATTCGTTGACTAGAAATCTATATCTGTGAGGCTGATGTCGTGTCCTATCAAACCTTTATAGGCCTTATGTTACTTGAGTAGGTTCATTTATTTCTTATGAGCGTTCTTGATTTTTCATTTGTGACTCTGTGTTATTTTGTGGTTCTTAAATTTTTTTCAAGATGTATCTTGCTCTCACTGGTCCTTTTGGAGATAAATTTTCTTTCTAGAAAGGCACCATTTTAAATTACAAATACTTTGTTAATAATAGAATTTTAGACATAGTATCCCTTTGTTTCTCTAGGATACCGTAAAAAAAGGCACTTTGTAGATTTGGGTGCTAACTTTTCTGAGGTCTATTTCTTAACATACACCTCACATCCCTAAATTTTAAGAAAAGACAAACTAAATTTTTTCCTAGTCCATATCTCATATAGTGTGTTTTCAATTGCCTTAGATGGAACATGATTTAGTATGAATGCAGCTGTTTCTAGTGCATATGTAACATCCTAAATTTCAATTTAGGAACTAATTGCTAATTAGGGGTAAAGTAATAATTAGTGAATTTATTATGGTATTGGGTGTTGGACTAATATATGATGTTGGTTGGTTGGTATGTTAATAGGATTAAATGGTAGAGCAGTAATTCAGGGCATAATGCACGAGTAGCAGTGAGAGTTTCCTCATTGTGCTACATGTCGTAGTGGAAGCTGCATGTCCCAGTACATTGCATAAAAATTACTTAAAGACTAAGTCAGAACTTGTGAAATCATAAAGGAAAGGAAGGGAAAATGTGTTTGGAGAGAAGAAGGTGTTTTGCTCTACTAAGGCATTAATTATTCGATGATTAGGAGTTTGCTTCGACTAGTAACTTATCAGTTAAGTACTTTATAGCCTTACGCTTCATTTATATCCTATTTTCATTAAATTTGATCAGTTGACAAATCAAATCAAGAAGTTTTAAGAAGTTAGAATCTAAGAGAAAGATTTAAATTGGGCTTTTGAATATAGAACTAAGCTTTTATGACTAGTCTAGAGTTAAATAGTTGAACATTAAGGATTTAGGCTTAAATTAGCCTAAAAAGGTTAGGTTAACATAGTAAATTAGTGAATAAATGAGTTAGGAGGTTGTTATGGTCATTTAAGTAGCCTATAGGGCCAATGACTTTAGATGATAGATTATGTGATTTTGAAAGGTTTTAATTGAATTGTTTTGTGTGTTAAGGGGTTTGGTTTAGCAAAATTAATGCTTATATTGAATGTTGAGAATTGATTAAAGGACATTGCATTATGTAAATTGAGCACTTGAGAAGTTGCTCGTGAGAACCTGTTCCTTGGAAGTCCTTTGTGATTGGTAATCCTCAATAGTAAGGGAAAAAGGTAACTGGAGTAACCCTTTTACTTGTTTGTTTGTGAAATTGTTTACAAGTATTTTATATAACTATGTGTACTGTATTTATGAATTGATAAAGTAGCAATATTGTAAAAGAGATATGTATACGAGTGTGTGAGTAATGTATGAGATGAATGTGAAGAGACATGTGCATTGCATTTGCGAGTATACCCTAGACTAGGTAAGGGCTTGTGGCCCTACTTTATGTAAGTTTAAGAAGTCTTAAAGGTCTTTAGCATAGAGCTTGACTCCACCAAGAAAGGCCTAGGAGATCCTGAAGGTCTCGAGTATAAAGCTTGACTCTATCATAACAGACCTAGGATAATGATCCATAAGTATACCCTAGACTAGGTTAAGGAGTCGTGGTCCTACTTTGTGTAAGGTTAGGAAGTCTTGAAGGTCTTAAGCATAGAGTTTGACTCCATTAAGAAAGACCTATGAGACTACCCATACATAAAGAGGATACCTAATCTAAATAGTGATTTTATGGGCCTTGTTTGGTGTAAAACTAGAAGTCCTGATTCAAGCATAGAGCTTGCTCTACTAGCAAAAACTTGGAGTTCATGAGTATGAGCATAATGGATTAATGAGTATGAATTTGTGTATATGCATACTATATTATTTGTATTGAAATACATGTTGCTTTATCTCTTTTTATGATTTTTCGTACTAACTAGTATTTGGGTTATATTTGAGTTACTGGGATGTATGTCTCACTCTATTACTTTTATATCTAGGAGAAGAGAGCATGAGAAGGTTGACAAAGGAAGTGAGGAAAGAGTAGCGTTACTTGGTAGTGGTATGACTACCAATTGTGTAGAATGAAATTATAAAGTTATAATTAGAAAGTTGAGTTGCTAATTAGGATGCATAAGTAAATATGAATATAAATATGTGAATGTATATATGAATTGTAATTGAAAACTTCCTTGTATGTATGATTCTACATCTCACTGAGGGTATCACAGTAGTGGGTATGTAGGTAGACCTAAATGCTATTCAAGCAAGTTTATGCTATTGTGTAACCTGTTCTACTTGTATCGAATGTGAATTTATATGTATATGTTAGAACTTAACACAAATGGTGAGGCTAAGCCCTATTTGAAAAAGTCAAGTATATTTATGATTCTTGACCGTATAGTGAGGTAAAGCCTTATATGTGAGAGTTAGATAGTCAAAAGTAGAACAAGTCTATGTGTATATGTGCTTATATGTTTATGCCTCATATAAGTCCACAATTGTGTAATATGGTATTAAGAGGTCAACATGAGTAATTGGTGTGATGTATGTGATTAGAATTGTCAATTAGGTGTATATAGTCCTTTTGGACTTGGTTTAAGGCTCGGAGTGGTCTAATGGGATAAGGGTTAAGAATTGAGCACTTAAGGTGCAAGTTTTGAAAGAGAAAGTAGCTTTTAACTCCCAAATATCCAATTTTAAATTGAACCATTAGATTGTGTCCAAACTTGTCTCATGAAATAGAATACATTGTAAGCTTCATGTGGGTACTTGAATTACTCGAATCGAATGTCGAATGTAGAATTGGTGTTCAATAGAAATTTATATTCTAAACTGCCACATGACAGTAGAATTTTCTGTCATATGCACTACTGCAAAATGTGTGCCATGCTGTGGAGCATGACATAGAGAAGAATAGAGCTCATTGCCTTATACCACATGTCGTGGGGCATGGTGATGTAAGCTACGACACATGCCACATTTCTAAAAAAACAACTGTGCCTTATTGAGTCTTGAATTGTGTTTACGCTTCAATTAGCCCGTATATTTGAACATATGTTTGATGAAGTTAGGATCTCGCATTTTAAAAATAAATCGAGGGCTATTACTCTGATATTATATTATTATTGTTTGATGATTATGCGTTGGAATGGTAAAGTCTGGATTAAGTAAGAGACTTTATAGCATAGCTCCAAAAGGAAGGTAGAAGATCTACTTAACTCATCATGGATCGAACTATATCTAACAGTGTCTAGTTTCTCTACTTAGGAATGCCATTCCATTGTGGTATTCCTGAAGGAGTTAATTATGAGACTATCCTACAGCTCCTAAGATAATTAATGAATTCTTGGTTAAATATTCACCTCCTCGATCAGATCGAAGAGTTTTAATAGTATTGCTAAGTTGGTTTTGTACATCATTCTGGAATATCTTAAACATTTCAAAAGATTTGAATTTGTGTTTCATTAAGTAGATATTGTTGAACCCTAGTTTTGATGATTACAAAATAAAGGAAAGTTTTGTATATTTCAAGATATTTAACTTGAACCTAAGTTAATTGGCTTAACATTAATCTAATCTAGATAAGTGTAAGCTTATATGGAATAGAAGGTATGTTATCTTGTTAGTTAAATATTTGACTTAACTATAATCTTTGTTCTTGAAGACGTCTTGTTCTAAATTGTTTCTAATTGGTACTAGAAGCTTTAACACTGGTTTTACTTTAGTTATCTTCATTGTTCTATTGATTCGTGTTTCATATAACACCGATCCTACTCATTCTAATATTGATGTTATCCCTTTAAACCTATGCAATTGATTCTCTTTTCTTCGAACCTTTTTCCTTACACTGGTACTATCAATTTAACATCGGTCTTATTCTTTCCATATCCTTACTTGAATTAAGACAACACTATGTTACTTCGTTAGCACCTATACTAAGTTTTGTACAAGTATTTATAACACCTGTGCTAACTCTTCAACATCAATATTGTCCCTTCTATTCTCCTACAATGATATTTGTTTGATCATATTACTTTGGTGCTATTTTTCTTTAAGATTGGTGTTGTGTTATCTTTTCAAACATATCCTTATTTTCACAAAATTATCAAAAATCTTTGTTTTTTACATATTGGACTACATCGGTACTCTTAGAGCAACACATGTGCTTAAACCTTCAATCAGAGTTTGCTTATCACTAAAACACTGGTAATAGGACATTTTAACACCAGTACTGCTATGCATTTTTATGTTCTATTTTTTTTATCAATCTCGAAGGTCACCAGAACTCATCTTTTAATCTTTCTCTTCATCCAAAATCAATTGTGTTCACTCTTATCTTTACCCAATGATATTTAGACACAATTATTTCCTTGAAGTTATTTAGTTTTCTTATCTTTAATTGAGTCATTGATCTTGCTTTCTGTTATACTAAAATGTATAAGCTTTAACCACTTTTGTCAGAAACATTTAATATTTTTTAGCCATTACTATACAAAAGAGAAAGTCTCTTCTGTAAAGCACTGTTCCATTCCTACATCCATAGGAGAACTTCAGAAAAGCTTGAATATTTAAGGAAACATGAAGGAAAGAAGGAAATAGATCACAAGCAACCTCCAATGAAAAAATTTGAGTCTAACAGATCATTTATGATCATCAACTATAAATAGACTCATTTATGAAACTTGAAAAAAGAGGGAACAATATGATTCAACAAGAATATTTTGTGATTACTTGAGCATTAAAGCTTACCTATCTTTTATGTATCATTTATTATTAGAGAGTTCATTAATTACATATCTATTCTTAGAGAGAGTTGAAAAGTAATTGTAGTTCATTCTTGGACTTACTCTATTTATTCCTATTTTACATCTTCAAAATGGATGAATTTAAGCTTGGGAGCTTAAGGGGATTTGTTATTACCTTTGTAAGGGGGAGAGTTTCAGACTTGTTGAAAAGTTTGTTGATGTACTGAGGCAACCAAGAGCTTGGATTAATCTTGATAATATAGTTGGAAAGCTCCAGGGTTCCTAGGGACTGGATGTAGACTTAAGTAGTAGGAGTTGAACTAGGATAAATCACCTATGTCAAGCTCTACTCATCTAACTCTTATGATTGGTGATTTCATTCCTTCATTTCTCTTATTATTACTCCAATTCACTTAATTTTTTAATTAGCCCAATTCACACCCTTCTTGGGGCATTTACAGATATATCCATATCTACTATAATTATTAATAAAAGTAATGAAATACAGATATCTCTCTCTGATAGTTGAACTTAGTGGTCCACATACATATGTATCTATGAATCTCAGTAAATTATTAGCCCTCTCATTATGCCCAGTAAAAGGTGCTTTCATCATCTTTCCTAATAAAGATGATTCACAAGTGTCATAAGATTCAAAATCAAATGAGTTGAGAAGTCCATCTTGATGAAGCTTAGAAATGCATTTCTTATTTATACAGTCTAGACAATAATGCCATAGGTAGGTTCGATTCAAATCATTCGACTTGATCCTTTTGGAAGTTACATTATAGATGTTTTCATTACTAGGATGTTCCAGATTTTAAAAATAATGACTAAAATGCAAATCACTGTCAACATAAGAAATGTCATTTTAATAAATAGAACATTTACCATTCTTAGTAATGGAAGTATAACCTTCCTTATCTAAATAAGAAAGGGAAATAATGTTACTACTTAAAGCAGAAACATAATAGTAATTGCTCAAAATTAATAAAAGCCCACTAGGAAAACTAATTCATAAGTACCCACGGCTAAAGCAGCAACTCTTGCTCTATTTCTAGCTTGTAAGTCTACTTCGCCCTTCATCACCTTTCTATTGTCTGAGACCCTAGACATT
Organism: Prosopis cineraria; assembly: GCF_029017545.1. Lineage (NCBI taxonomy): Eukaryota > Viridiplantae > Streptophyta > Magnoliopsida > Fabales > Fabaceae > Prosopis > Prosopis cineraria. Next base: position 26,910 of record NW_026556913.1, read on the forward strand.
TACACAAATGTAAGAACTATATGCAGTATCTAATACTCATGAAGAAGAAATAGAAAGGTCAATATCTATAACATAAATACCTAAAAGAGTAGTCTTGCTATCCTTCTTCATTTTCAAATCTTTTAGGTAAATCTTGTAGTTTCTCTTCCAATGACTAGATTCATTGCAAAAGAAACAAACTTCTTCCTTTAGAGGCTTTGCCTTCTTGGCTGTAAGCTTGGTTTTAGGCTTATTTGACTCTCTGATCTTACCATCTGAGCCTTTATCTTTTCCCTTTCCCTTGCCCTTTCCCTTGTCTTTCTCTTTCATACCCTTTCCTTTTGACCCATCAAAACAATGCTAATCCTTTTCTTAATGTTTTGCTCAGTAGTTTTAAGCATCCCATATAGTTTAGAAATGGATTTCTTTATGTCATTCATGTTTATAATTCATAACAAACTAATCACAACTTATTTGGGAGTGAGTTTCAAGATCAAATTTATAGCTAATTCATGGCTTAGGGAAAATTCAAGCCTCTCAAGGTGATCAATATAGCATCTCATCCTTAAGACATGAGTGCTAACTGATATATCCTCAGCCATCTTATAAGAATGTAAGGCCTTTATGGTCTTATACCTCTCTTGCCTTGCCTATTACTAGAACATTTTCTTGAGATGTACAATCATCTCATGAGCCTCCATGTGTTCTAAATCTCTTTGAAGTTCTAGAACCATGGTAGCTAGCATTAGGCATCCTACATTCACCAAGTTAATGGTGTGCTTCACATAAGCATCCTTTTGAGCTCTTGGAGAATTGGCCGCAAGCTCCTTGGGAATAGGTTTATCCAAGACGTATGCCTTTCCTTCTTGCTTAAGAACGATTCTCAAGTTCTTGAACTAATTAAGAAAATTTGTCCCATTAAGTTTGTCCTTGTTAAAGATCGATCACAAAGATAGTGTAGCATTGTTACTAGTTGACATAATTCTACAATGATAAAATGCATAAGTTAATATATATCTTCTACTAAAACTAACAATTCTTAAAATTGATTAGTTGGCTAAGATCTATATTTCACTTAAATTTAAGTTTTCTTTGGTAGGACCCTTAAAAGTAAGTTACTTAGGTAGGCAACTTGTTTTCCAATTACATCACATATAACTGTTTGATCTTTATAGGATTCAATTATCATATGATCCAACATGTTCAATTCCATCGAATGCCTTGAGATTCAAAACTATTTTGATGATCTCAATTGAGTCAGACAATAATGAATCTTTATGAGTAACATCATTACTCATGCTCATCTCACCAAGATAACCTAGATGTATTGACTTTGGTGGAACCTACATTTAAGTGATATAGGCTTTAATAAGTATTCATTAATTGATGGCATTATGACTTAATTTTTCATTAGAGGGTTTAATTTACCAATTTGGCCATTGTGTAAAAATATAATGTGGTTATATCTCATACAAAATCATGCATAAATGATCCACATCAAAAGCATAATTAAATATGACACAATATGACTCACCTAACTATGGTCCTCCCAAACCAATGAAAGGACCTTTACAAGAAAATAAATTACATAAAGAAACCTCGTTTAAACATATGAGGGGATTGAAATGAGAAGAGAATGTGCATTTAAAATTTATAAGAGAAGCATGACATACAAGTCATATTGAAAATTTATAACTGTTGTAACATTAAAGCCACAGTTGTCACCATACCTAAACAACTTCAAGCCAAGTAAACCATAATTAATAAACAAATCTATATTATGAAAAGTTATAAAATTCTGAAGTATATTGCAATAGGATTAGTAAAATTCTGAAGTATATTGCAATAGGATTAGTTAGCCATGACAGTCCTACTAATCGATTAGTAGACACGGTAAAGGGGCATCACCTTTGTAAGGGGTGCAGGGGCAGCACCCTTTGGAGCTTTCAAAAAGCTTACTCTTTGAATGAGTTGCTACCTTAAACCCCTTCAAATTCATCAATCATAGTGATAATCCAGTCGAACATCAATATCATATATGGGTGAACATATTGATAACATGTTTGAACACACGTATGGACGAACATCAATCATATTGAGAATGCATCATAAGGCAATGTCTATATATATAAAACAAGTATATATATATATATATATATATTTAAAATATCATATATATAAAACATATATATAGATATAAATATGTGTGGTGTTGGTGTGTGTCTATGTCAAAAATATCACATATTAAAAACATATATATTTTAAAAATATCATCATATAATCAATCTATCACATGAACATACAAGAAGGTAATCAATCATGACCCAAATTAAATGACAATTGACATGGCTTTGGTACCACTTGTTTGATTAGAGAGGCGTAGTAAAAGAATAAAAATTAAATCCCAATCGTGATCATAGACCAATTGAAATTTATATAAGTCAATGTGGATAAAAAAAATACCTTTTAGATGTCAAACATTCAAGCTTCCTTAAAGTATTTAAATCTCAAGAGTTGACAACGAGATCAGCTCTTTTTACCGATATCCACATGAATAGCTTGCCGACATGAACAAATGCTAGCACTCCTAATATCTAATATTTGTACATGCAAAAGCCTTAGAAGATTTGAACTTTTGGCCTCAGTCAGACGCTCCTTCTTTTTCTAAGGGTTTTTTTCTTGGCTTTCAAAATTTTTTCGTCAAGAGATTTTTAAAAAACCTCATAAAGCATGTCCTGTTTCTATAATATATATAAAATTAGGATTTTTATCTTTCTTTTAAATTTTTAAAAATAATCACAATTATTTGGAAAATCATATGTTAAGCTATCAAAAATAATTAAATTTATGATATCACATCTTATTTGAATTTATCTTATAAGTTCAAGTTCTAGAACTGATATTTCTCATATCATGTTAGTTATAAATTTAATCTATCATATAAAACTAAATTTAAAATTAACACAATAGAATATAATATATAATAGATATAATATATCACACACACACACACACACACATATATATATTTCATATATACATATATATATATATATATATTATATTTTGAATTTATATTTCATATACATATACATATACATACATACATACATACAT